>NC_090372.1:44392745-44692745 GCF_036365525.1 Heterodontus francisci
GGCCGTACACATCTAGGGTTTTCGGAGAGCACTTCTCCTACTTTCACTTCAGCCAGCAGCAGAATCTGAGGCAGCTACATTTCATAAAGGAGGTGGTTACTGAACTGTGTACCTCCTACAACTAGGCCTACAACCACACAGCAGGGCAAGAACTGTGCTACGAGTGGCCATCAAGATCACTGTACCTCAATTTCTATGCACCAGCAGATCCTTCCTGGCTGGAGCAGGCAACTTTGCCCACAATTCACTGTACATCACTGCATCAGGGAGATGACAGAGGCCCTGTATGCCAGGAGAGGGGACTGCATTGTCTTCTCTCTTACCAGAGAAAAGCAGGAAGAGTGGGCACATGGCTTTTCCAGGGTAGTGGGATTCCCAATGGTGCAGGATGGCATCAACTGCACACCTGGGGCTCCACGGGCCCCACATATTATCAGGAAGATGTACTGCAACCGCAAGGGATACCACTCCATGAAAGTGCAGTTGTTGTGCAACCATGCACATAACATCATGTCGGTAAATGCCCACTATCCTGGTAGTAGCCATGATGCTTTCATCATGCACCAGTCAGGCAAACCCACTTTACACCTGGCTCATGACTCCACTCCGCCAACCGACCACGCCTGAACAGCATGCATTTAACGAGAGCCATGCTGCCACCAGGAACATCGTGGAGAAAACCATTGGCATTCTGAAGCAACAGTTCTGCTGCTTGGACCACTTGAGGGTAGCCCTCTGGGACTCGCCGGAGCACGTATCCTAATTTCTGGTGATCTAATGCATCCTCCACACCCTCACTCTCTTGCCTTCAGGCTGTTGGAGTGCATTTTGGGAGGTGGAAGAGGAGGAGGAGGAGGAAGGGAAGATATATCCGGGACCCCTTTGTCCTGAATGGACTGGTCTATTAGCAGCTACTCAGACTCTGGTTCCCTAAAACCTAATCCCCACATTACTGCTGCTTCACAATTCCCCACCTTTCCATCCCTCTGCAACTAACAGAATGTAACACCTCAATTCAAGAAAGGAGGGAGACAGAAAGCAGGAAACTATAGGCCAGTTAGCCTAACATCTGTCATTGGGAAAATGCTAGAATCCATTATTAAGGAAGGAGTAGCAGGACATTTAGAAAATCATAATGCAATCAGGCAGAGTCAACATGGTTCTATGAAATAGAAATCGTGTTTGACAAATTTATTAGAGTCCTTTGAGGATGTAACAAGTAGGGTGGATAAAGAGGAACCAGTGGATGTAATATATTTGGATTTCTAAAACGCATTCTATAAGGTGCCACATAAAAGGTTACTACAAAAGATAAGAAATCATGGTTAACATTTCAGGTCAGTGACCTTTCATCAAAATTGATGAAAGGTCAGTGACCTGAAATGTTAACTCTGTTTCTCTCTCCACAAATGCTGCCAGGATTATTGAGTATTTCCAGCACTTATTGTTTTTATTTCAGATTTCCAGCATTTGCAGTATTTTGCTTTTATTAAGAACTCATGATGTTGGGAGTAATATATTAGCATGGACAGAGGATTGGCTAACAAACAGGAAAGAGAGAGTCGGGATAAATGGATCATTTTCAGGTTGGCAAACTGAGTTAGACAGAATTTTGATCTACAAGGGAGTCAAGGGTCATGGGGGTGGTGGTGGGGGACGGTTGGCAGGAAAGTGGAGTTAAGGCACAATCAGATCAGCCATGATCTTATTGAATGGCGGAGCAGACTCGAGGGGATGAATGGCCTACTCCTGCTCCTATATCTTATGTTCTTATGATCATCGCAGCATCCTCTTGGCCTAAATCCTGAAATAAAAGACAGCACATAAAAAGCCATTCCATAACAACATTATCCAACATCAATTTCAAAAATACATACTAAACTAAACTATTAACCATAATACTATTAACCATAACCATAAATACATACTAAACTATTAACTATTAACTAAACTATTAACTGTGTCTTTAATGCATTGGTGCAGACTCGATTGGCTGAAGGGCCTCTTCTGCACTGTATTATTCTGTGATTCTGTGAACCCTTTTATATTCCCTTTGTGTCTGTCTTGTGGATGCCTTATTTGCCTGTCATAGTGCTCCAACACAGTGACACCCCAGTTACTGTGGCATATCTGGTGGAAGGCTGCTGACTTTCAGTGGGGGAGACTGCAGATGGCCTTGCAGGACATTCTTGAGTAGCTCTGGGCCTTGAGGGTCAGTCTTCAGACTGCACCACCTCACCATGTGTGGCAGAAATCTGGGCTGGCTGGCTGAAAAACAACAACAAGGTCACTGGTGGAGTGACAGTGGTGGGAGCACGAATGCTGTCATCTTAAGAGACAACAGGTTCATGTGCCACAGAGCTATTGCCATTCCTCCCGGGTGACACCTCAACAAACCTAGTAATCTGCTGGAGCACAGATTGCTGGACTGTTGTGAGATCCTGCATGCCCCTTTGAGCACTGGTATCTCCACCCACGATGGCAGCAGTTTAGGTTTGCAAGGCGCCAAGCTGGGCTTGCATCGCAACAAGCAGAGATCTCATGACCTCAGTCTGAGCTTCCCCGTAGCAGTGAGATGTTGGTTGGTTTCTGTGTGTGCTGCAACAGAAGCTGAGACATTGGCCACCAGATGCTGCAGGACAGCTGGGTCTGTAGGTGCTGCCTTGGAATTGGCCATCACTTCCATGCCGGAAAGGATGAGCTCCAAGATCCGCACAAAACCCTGTGCCAAGTTGGAGCTGGACCTCTCCATGCTCCTTGACTGTGACAGCAGGCTATTTGGCAGGGCTGCCAATGCATCAATCACCTCTGTGTGCATGTCCATCAGAGTTCATCTGTACACCAGCCCATCAAAGTCCTCATCTGAGACCTCTGCAGCAGAACCCCATCTGCGACCTCACCCTCTGGTGAGCTGGCCCACACATGATCCATTCCCCTGGCCTGACTGCAGCCCCATGTGTTTGGTGAGTCGCCACATGCTGATCCCAATTTTATATTACACTCTAATGTATGCACAGTGCCAGTATCCAGCTGGTTTATGCAAGTGTCAGATCAGGTGACAGTGCTTTGTTCATTAGAAGTGTGCTGTTGCTTGCATCCTTCAAGGTGAGAGAGCACTCACTTGACCTTGTCCTGCAAGAGAGGGAAGAATGTCATTAAGTGTTTTGCAATGTGTTTGGGTGATATGCATGTTACAGCTGAAAAGCTGGAAGTATGTGGAAGCTGCAAGAGGTAGGCCAGAAGCATTGTGCAAGGGTGAGGTGTTAGGCAAGAGTCCTGATTACTGATGGGTGATGGACCACCCACCACCTCGGGTATTCTGATTGGTGCTCCCACCTGCACAGCCCACCCGCAATCCCTAATTGGACAGGGCTCCCGAAGGCGATCTGTTAATTGGCTGCCTCTGGGAAGATTGTACAGGTGAGCAGGACTCATATACCATCAGGGTCGGGATGTACATGGTCCCAACATCGGGGTCCCCATGCCCATTGGAAATTTAAGCCCATGATTTCTCTCTTCCTCTCGACCTACTGGATGAGGCCTCTGGCACTGCATCAGAGAACTTGGAGCCCTCTCTCTGGCCTATTGTTTCAGTGGCAGTCTTCTTCCTGTCATCAAAGACTTTCTGACACTATTCCACGAGCTGCTTTAACCTGAGTGCACCTCCCATAAGAAGGCCAGGCTGCCTTGAAGAAGTCCAGGCTCACAGTACATCATGCTAGCCACACACACACACACACACACCTGGACTTCCTGCTGAGCAAAGAACCAGTCAGCAGTGCATTTCACACTGGGCTGCACACTACAATCATGTTGATGAGGAGGCAGCACAAAGTTTGCATACTGCCTGCCTCAACTCAACTGGGCACAGGGTAAAATTGTGCATCATGATGTCTGTGTTCACCAATGGGCCTAACTGAATTTTTCCCCCAGTATAACTTCATAAAATCTAGAGTAAGAAAAGGCCATTTGAGCCTTCTAGGTCATTCTATTCAGAGGCCATGTATAACTATTCTATCATGGACTTCCCACCACTACCTGTTGATCTCCTACTTTAAGCAAATTAAATTCCTTCCCCCAACTCCCGTGTAAAAAAAGTTTTAAAAGTAAAAATGCAAACATTGCTGTTAATTTCTCTAAACACCTTAAAGGCATCATATCAATGGTATCAATTGCACAATGGAGGCAGGAGTGCCCCCCTTGACCCCACACGCAAAGAACACGGGCCGCTGCCGGCCAGCATGCCTTCCCCCTAATTCCCACACCCCGTCGATAGCCACTGAATCCCACCCGCCCTCCACACTCAAGAGGACACCGACCACACAAGCATCCTCTCATCCCTTTTCATCTGTCAGGATAACCTCAGTATAACGAAAACTCCAATTTGGTGCCATCCACAAGTTTTGAAATTGTACTTTCGATTCCCGAATTGAAACGGTTTCTGTAAATGATGAGTAACAGTGGGCCCAGCACTGATCCTTGTGGAATACTACTTCCCATTTCTGGTCAGCCCGAGTAACTACCTTTACTGCCTACATTCTGTTTATGGTTTTGTAGCCAGTTTGCTGTCCATTCTGCTACTTGTCCCCTGACTCCACATGCTCCGGCTTTTGTCATGAATCTACTATGAGGTACCATATCAAAGGGTTTTTGAAAATCCAAATATATTACATCATTAAGTTACGCTTGTCTACTCTCTGTTAAACAGGACAGCATAACCTAGATTTTTTAATTGGTGTTTTAGAATAAACAGACTACTTCAGTTGCTGAAATTAGAATGATTTGAACTTCGGAGAACTCACTGCTCTTCACATAGTGGCACAAGATCTTTTACATCCACCTAAACAGGCAGATGGGGCCTCAGTTTTACATTTCATCTATAAATACTGCCTACAACAATGCAGCACTTCCTCAGCATTTTTGTCTAGATTACATATTCAGGTTCATAGTAAGTCTTCAATGCATAAACATCTAAGTTAGAAGCAAGAATGTGCAAATTGAGCCAAGTGATGTAGAGGATAGGCCTAGATTTAGATTGCTGGTCTGTGCTGAGATATCAAATCTCAACAGGGACAACACTGCTGACACTATAAGTTGTTTTCCCTGGGCTGGGGGATTTAAAATATTAGCCAAAATGCACACTCCAGATTGCTAACCAGTGAATCCTACTGCAAAGTTCACTTTAGACCAAAACATAGATTATCTGGTTATTTATTCAATTGTTATTTGTGGGATCTTTTGAGCACAAATTGGTGCTGTATTTGCCTACATAGCAACAGTGACTGCACTTAATAAGCAATGCATTGAAATGTGCAGCACTTTGGCACATCTTGAGGGTGTGATAAGGCAGTACATAAATGGACAATGACTTGCATTTATGTAGCACATTTAACATGCTAAAATGTCTCAAGGTGCTTCACGGGATTGTGGCCAGACAAAATTTGACACTAAGCCATGTAAGAAGATATTAGGGGAGGAAGAAGTGTGTCTTAAAGAAGGAGAGAGGTTGAAAGGCAGAGAAGTTTAGGGAGGGAATTCCAGAGCTTCGCGCCTGGACAATTGAAGGCACAGCCACTAATGGTGGAGTGAAGGAAACCATTCCTTCAAGTTCTTTCTTTGCATGTGAGAACAGCATGAGCTCAGCTACGGCACATGGCATGTTGAATGACCTATTGACATATACTGTTCAGATTCAAACATGAAGAATGCCCACTTGAGCAGAATAGTGGAAAAAGCTGCCACTGGCATGAGTCACCACCTTCAGGTGGGGAGAGAAGAAAATGGGAAATACAGCCTATATGTGTTGTAGAGAGCAGCATCAAAACTGATCCATCCCTGTCGCAGAACTGTACTTCAGACACATCAACTCAAAGTAAAAAAAAATTAAATTACAAATGAAAAGAGTTTCTGCCAGTCACTGCCAGCCTCTGCTGTCACCAACATGGTGACACGCTAACTTTGGTATTTTACTGTCAATGTGGCATTGTGTGTGTCAAAAAATGAATGACAATGTTTTAGTTTTTGTGATACAGCACTGAAACAGGCCCTTCTGCCCACTGAGTCTGTGCCGACCATCAACCACCCATTTATACTAATCCTACACTAATTCCATATTCCTATCACATCCCCACCAGTCCTTATATTTCCCTACCACTTACCTATACTAGGGGCAAATTATAATGGCCAATTAACCTATCAACCTGCAAGTCTTTGGCACGTGGGAGGAAACCGGAGCACCTGGAGAAAACCCACGCAGGCACAGGGAGAACTTGCAAACTCCACACAGGCAGTACCCAGAATTGAACCCAGGTCACTGGAGCTGTGAGGCTGCGGTGCTAACCACTGCGCCACTGTGCCGCCCCTTTTCCTAATTTATGAGTATTATGTTTTGCCCTTTTATTGAAAGGGCAGTTGTATCTGATTCCAAATTATTCAAATTGGTCCCCAAAAAAATCAGAACTAAGTCTAAATCAGCACTACAGCGATAGATTTAGACTCAGAGTTCCTCATCCTCTGTTCTGCATCTCTTGTAGCTACACTTTTGATGGCCATGATTTCCCTCTACGATAGCTTAGTTCCTCAGTGCCAAGATCACATCAGGGAACCTTGGCAGCAGCTCTCCCAGCTTGCACTATTGTGCTTCAGTGAACACAGAATCATAAGAAACACCTTATGGCTTGGCATCTCTGTGTGGGACTATCAAAATAGAAGTCTCTGCTTAGCCCAAAATGATCCCATTTTGTTGGCTAAAGCTTCAGCCCATATGGGTGAACTTTCTATAATTCCATTTCTGCCATGGATTCTACACAATAGGTATGCTGATCAGAAAATCAGACATGGAAGTTAACCAACCTCTGATTTTTCAAAAATCTCACATTTGGTGAATTGGGCACACGGACCTCCACACCTGACTCTCCAACTGACCTCTGCAGAGATACAGCACTGTAACAGGCCCTTTGGCCCACTGAGTCTCTGCCGACCATCAACCACCCATTTATACTAATCCATATTAATCCCATATTCCTACCACATCCCCACCTTCCCTCAATTCCCCTACCACCTACCTATACTAGGGGCAATTTACAATGGCCAATTTACCTATCAACCTGCAAGTCTTTGGCTGTGGGAGAAAACCGGAGCACCTGGTGAAAATCCACACGGTCACAGGGAGAACTTGCAAACTCCGCACAGGCAGTACCCAGAATCGAACCCAGGTCACTAGAGCTGTGAAGCTGCGGTGCTAACCACTGCACCACTGTGCCGCTCTTCAGCTAATGCTTCAATTGTCCACCACACCTGACTCTCCAACTGACCTCTTCAGCTAACTCTCCAATTGACCTCCACACCTAATTCCCCAACTGACTTCCGCAGCTGACCCTGGATTCTACACAATGGGTATGCTGATCGGAAAATCAGGCATGGAAGTTAACCAACCTCTGATTTTTCAAAAATCCCACATCTGGTGAATCAGGCACACTGACCTCCACACCTGACTCTCCAACTGACCTCTTCAGCTGATTCTTCAATTGTCCACCGCACCTGACTCTCCAACTGACCTGCCCAGCTGACTCTCCAATTGAACTCTGCACCTGACTCTCCAACTGACCTGCCCAGCTGACTCTCCAATTGAACTCTGCACCTGACTCTCCAACTGACCTTCCTGGCTGAACCTCCAACTGACCTCCACAGCTGACTCTCCAATTGACCTCTACAGCTAATTCTCCAACTGACTCCACAGCTGACCCTCCAACTAACCTCTGCACCTGACCCTCCAACTGACCTCCGCAGCTGATTCTCCAACTGATCTCTGCAACTGACACTCCAACTGACTCCACAGCTGACCCTCCAACTGACCTCTGCAGCTGATTCTCCAACTGATCTCTGAACCTGACACTCCAACTGACCTCTACAGCTGACCCTCCAACTGACCTCTGCACCTAAATCTTCAGCTGGCCCCGATACCTGATTCTCCAGCTGAATTTTTTATTCATTCATGGGACATGGGCATCGCTGGCTAGGCCAGCATTTATTGCCCACCCCTAATTGCCCTTCAGAAGGTGGTGGTGAGCTGCTTTCTTGAACTGCTGCAGTCCTTGGGGTGTAGGTACACCAAAAGGTTGGAAAGGGAGTTCCAGGATTTTGATCCAGCGACAGTGAAGGAACAGCGATATAGTTCCAAGTCAGGACGGTGTGTGGCTAGGAGGGGAACTTGCAGGTGGTGGTGTTCCCATGTATCTGCTGCCCTTGTCCTTCTACGTTGTAGGGGTCGCAGGGTTGGAAGGTGCGGTTGAAGGAGCCTTGGTGAGTTGCAGTAGTGCATCTTGTAGATGGTACACACTGCTTCCACTGTGCATCGGTGGTGGAGGGAGTGAATGTTGAAGGTGGTGGAAGGGGTGTCAATCAAGTGGGCTGCTTTGTCCTGGATGGTGTCGAGCTTCTTGAGTGTTGTTGGAGCTGCACCCATCCAGGCAAGTGGAGAGTTTTCCATCACACTCCTGCCGTCTGCCTTGTAGGTGGTGGGCAGGCTTTGGGAAGACAGGAGATGAGTTACTCATTGCAGAAATCCCAGCCTCTGACCTGCTCTAGTAGCCACAGCATTTATGTCACTGGTCCATGTCAGTTCTGATCAATGGTGGCCCTCAGTATGTTGATAGTGGAGGATTCATCGATGGTAATGCCCTTGAATATCAAGGGGAGATGGTTAGATTGTCTCTTTTTGAGATGGTCATTGCCTGGGACTTGTGTAGCACGAATGTTACTTGCCACTTATTAGCCCAAGCCTGGAAGTTGTCCAGGTCTTGCTGCATATGGACATGGGCTGCTTCAGTATCTGAAGAGTCGCGAATGGTGCTGAATATTGTGCAATCATCAGCGAACATCCTCACTTCTGACCTGATGATAGAAGGAAGATCATTGATGAAGCAACCGAAGATGGTTGGGCCTAGGACACGACCCTGAGAAACTCCTGCAGTGATGTCCTGGGACTGAGATGATTGACCTCCAACAACCACACCATCATCCTTTGTGTCAGGTATGACAGTAACCAACAGAGAGTTTTCCCGCTGAATTCCCATTGACTCCAGTTTTGCTAGGGCTCCTTGATGTCATATCAATCAAATGCTGCCTTGATGTCAAGGGCAGTCACACTCACCTCACCTCTGGAGTTCAGCTCTTTTTTCCATGTTTGGATCAAGGCTGTAATGAGGTCAGAAGCTGAGTGGCCCTGGCAGAACCCAAACTGAGCTACAGCAAGCAGGTTATTACTGAGCAATTGCCGCTTGATAGCACTGTCAAGAACCCCTTCCATCAAGAATAAACTGATGGGGCGGTAATTGGCTGGGTTGGATTTGTCCTGCTTTTTGTGCACAGGACATACCTGGGCAATTTTTCACATTGCCGGGTAATACCAATGTTGTAGCTGTATTGGAACAGCTTGGCTAGGGGTGTGATTAGTTCTGGAGCACAAGCCTTCAGTATTATTGCTGGAATGTTGTCAGGGCCCATAGACTTTGCAGTATCCAATGCCTCAACTGTTTCTTGATATCACGTGAAGTGAATTGGATTGGCTGAAGATTGGCATTTGTGATGCTGGGGACCTTAGGAGGAGGCTGAGATGGATCATCTACTCGGCACTTCTGGCTGAAGATGGGTGCAAATGCTTCAGCCTTGCCTTTTGCACTGGTGTGCTGGGCTCCCCCATCATTGAGGATGTCGATATTTGTGGAGCCTGCTCCTCCTGTCAGTTGTTTAATTGTCCACCACCATTCACGACTTGATGTGGCAGGACTACAGAGCTTAGATCTGATCCATTGGCGTGGGATCGCTTAGCCCTGTCTGTTGCATGCTGCTTCCGCTGTTTGGCATGTAAGTAGTCCTGTGTTGTAGCTTCACCAGGTTGACACCTAATTTTTAGGTATGCCTGGTGCTGCTCCTGGCATGCCCTCCGACATTCTTCATTAAACCAGGGTTGGTCGCCCAGTTTGATGGTAATGGTAGAGGGGGGGATATGCTGGGCCATGAGGTTACAGATTGTAGTTGAATACAATTCTGCTGCTGCTGATGGCCCACAGCGCCTCATGGATGCCCAGTTTTGAGTTGCTAGATCTGTTCGAAATCTATCCCATTTATCACGGTGGTAGTGCCACACAACATGACAGTGGTACCTTCTCTGTGAAGCCGGGACTTTGTCTCCACAAGGACTGTGCAGTGATCACTCCTAGCAATACTGTCAAGGACAGATGCATCAGCGACAGGAATATTGACGAGGACAAGGTCAAGTAGTTTTTTCCCTCTTGTTGGTTCCCTCACCGCAGACCCATACTAGCAGCTATGTCCTTTAGGACGCGGCCAGCTCAGTCAGTAGTAGTGCTACCGAGCCACTCTTGGTATTGGACGTTGAAGTCCCCCACCCAGAGTACATTTTGTGCACTTGCATCTTCCAATTCACGTTCAATATGGAGAAGCACTGATTCATCAGCCAAGGGTGGGGAGTGGGGGGGAGGCGATGTTCCTTGCCCATGTTTGATCTGATGCAATGTGACTTCATGGGGACCGAACTCAATGTTGAGGACTCTCAGGGCAACTCCCTTCCGACTGTATACCACCGTGCTGCCACCTCTGGTGGATGTGTCCTCCCAGTGGGACAGGACATACCCAGGGATGGTGATGATGGTGTCTGAGACATTGTCTGTAAGGTATGATTCCATGAGTATGACTATGTCAGGCTGTTGCTTGACTAGTCTGTGGGACAGCTCTCCCAATTTTGGCACAAGCCCCCAGATGTTAGTAAGGAAGACTTTGTAGGGTCGACAGGACTGGGTTTGCCATTGTCATTTCCAGTGCCTAGGTTGATGCCAGGTGGTCCGTCCAGTTTCATTCCTTTTCTTAGACTTTGTAGCTGTTTGATACAACAAAAAGCTTGCTAGGCCATTTCAGAGGACATTGAAGAGTCAACCACATTGCTGTGGGTCTGGAGTCACATGTTGGCCAGATCAGGTAAGGATGGCAGATTTCCTTCCCTAAAAGGCATCAGTGAACCAGATGGGTTTTTCCAACAATCGACAATGGTTTCATGGTCACCGCTAGACTTAACTTTTAATTCCAGATTTATTAATTGAATTCAAATTCCACCATCTGCCGTGGTGGGATTCGAACCCAAGTTCGCAGAGCATTAGCCTCGGGCTCTGGGTTACTAGTCTAGTGACTATACCACTCCACCACCTCACCACCACACCTGACTCTCAATTGGCATTCCTGTTAATTGAGACAGGGCAGGAGACTCTGAAAATTTACCTTCTATCCCGTCCTGAGAAGTCACAGCCATTTTATCAGAGGACAGTATATACACATACCCTGTTGTCAGGCCAGGACCTCTACGTATCATATGTGCAATAAAATCAATCAGATTTAGTTTCCTACATTACAACAGTAACTACACTTTAAAAGTACTTCATTGGCTGAAAAGCACATTGGGTCTCCCGAAGTGGTGAAAGATGCTATATAAATATAAGTTCTTTCTTTTAGAAACTGAAGGCCCTTGAAATTGCTGTGTTCCTGCTCCGCACTAGAAGTGCTACAGGATAGCATTTATATACACCACCTGCCTAGGCTATGACCTCATCCCAAATCCCAGAACGGAGTCATTTTAATATTCAGCGTGGGTGGCCTGCACCTGTAGAAACACAACTAAGGCGCTCAGCTGGTAGAAAATTAGAGCAATATCCTGTTGCATCTTAAGGCAGTCTGTTAGGGGGGCTGGTGGTGATGGGGGAGGTGGGGATTGTGTGGGGAGGTGGTGACTGCAGTCAGAAGGGAAATTTTCCCTTTGGGATTGATATTTTCTGTTTGCCTACATCTTTGTGGCCTTTATCAGACCAATGACAGAATCCACACCTGCTTCCAGTGAGCATGGGATCCACTGAGATTAAGAGGCCTAACTTGACAGAAGAACCAAGACCCTCTCAGGTGGGCATAAAAGATTCCATGGCACTATTTCAGAGAAGAGCAGGGGAGTTTTCTTAGCCAATATTTTTCCTTCAACTAACATCACAAAAACAGATTATCTGGTCATTACAACATTGCTGTGTGTGGGGCCTTGCTACGCACAAATCGGTTGCCATGTTTCCCATATGACAGCAGTGACTACACGTTAAAGGTACTTCATTGGCTGAAAGATGCTTTAGGACATCTGACATTGTGAAAAGCATCATACAAGATGTTTATAAAGTCCTTGTGCAATTTTAAACTTTAATAACTTTGGACATGCACATGATAGCAGCAAACAGTGAATGAAATGAATGAATGAAAGCATACTTCACAAAGTTATGCAATTGATATTTTGAGGCTTCAATATCCTTCCTTCCTTCCTTTCTTTTCTTCACCCCGAAAGTGTTTCTGGTACTCTGGGTGGCTAGCAGATAAGGAAGAAATGGGGTGAAAACCCAGCAGAGCCAGGTTCCTGTCCCGATTTTCCCCTTCCCCCAACTCAGAGTCCAAAGAGTTGACCCTGGCATAAACATCAATCCCCATATCCTTTCCATCACCAAGACTGTCTATTTCCACCTCTAATATCATTGGTCTCCGCCCCTGCTTCAGCTCATTTGCTGCTGAAAACTTATCCATACCTTTGTAAACTTTAGACTCAACTATGTCAATGTTCCCCTGGTTGACCTTCCATCATTCACCCTTTATAAACTTGAGCTCATCAAAAACTCTGCTGCCCATATCCTAACTCGCACCAAGTCCTAGTCAACCATTATCTTTGTTCTCACTGGCCTACATTGGCTCCTGGCTTGGCAATGCCTCAATTTCAAAATTCTCATTGTTTTCAAATCCCTCCATGGCCTTACCCTTCCATACCTCTGAAACCTTCTCCAGCCCTACAACTCTATGGGGGAAAAAGAGGCCTACAATCAGGAAGACTTGGGTTGGAGCCAGGAGATCAGGGCTAAGGGAAGCCAAAGACTTCTTTGAGAGGCAGGGGAAGCACTTTTGTTCATCCTAGTATATAAGAAGTGCTGAATGAGCAATTTAACTTGGAGAGCCAACAGCTCCTATTTTGGTTCAACTGGCAGGAATTCAGGCCTCCCCTTCACATACCATTACATTTAAGTTCTGGCATCAATGATATCATCAGGCCATGACTTTGGAATGTTAATTAGGCCCCCACCTGCCTTTTGTGGTAGCCCTGCCCCTGGCCTGAATTGTGCACTTTAAAATTTGAAATGCCCAATCCTGATATTTTAACCACCTGGCTGACTCCTGTCTGTCAGAGGAGGAGTTAAAAGCAAGGCCTAGGTATCAGATAAACAGTGTGACACTACAGATGTGGTGAAGTGGTTGAGAGAGATAGTAGAAAGGTAGAGTTTTATCTCATCAGTGTACATGTGGAAGCTGATTCCAGGCCATTGGATGATGCCACCAATGAGCACCTTTTAGTTAAGGAAGAAGAGAGGGTCAAGGATAGATTCTTTGGGGACACTGGAGGTAATGCTGTGGAGGCAGGAAGAGAAGCCATTGCTGAGCTACTCTGGCTGTATAACTAATAAGTAAGAGTGGAATCAAGCAAGGGAAGTCCCACCAAACTGGGGAACAGAGGAGAGTCGTTGGAGGATGATATGTACAAACCATGTCAAAGGCTTCAGAGAGGATCACAATGAATGTTGTTCATGACTTCTGTTAGGGCCATTTCCATACTGTAGGAGAGGTGGAAACCTTATTGCAAAGATTCAAACAGGGAGTTGGGGGAGAGATGGCACAGAGGGAACAACACATACCCCAGTAGGAACAGACTGCTTTTAGTGATGGAAAAATTGTCGAGGTGTCGGGGGGTGGGGGGGGGGGGGGGTGCGCGGCGGGTTGGGTAAACTAATTTTTAACAGTTTTAAAAACAGACAAAAATCTGTGGTGAGTTAGCTAGCTCGTCTTAGTTACTGTAGCTGTAGTGATATTACAGTTGTTCTCAATACTTCTGAACTAGGCAAAGACAAAGTAGCCAAGATCTGCACTCCCAACCTTTCCCAGTGACCTTGTCGAAAGTGTGCAGGTGAGGGTATCAGATGAGTTCAGAATTGTGCCCTGTTGTAATGTCCACTCTGGTTAAATAGCTTGCGGATACATACTTTTTTAGGTTCAGAAGTGAGAAATCCTCACTTGGACAAGGCACCAGAATGTTAGCCCAAGGAACTATACTCCAGCATACGTCACTGCCTTCAGGTAATGAGGGTAGAAAACTGAAGAAAGGAACATCTGTTCTTAACAGGGATGAGCACAGAACCAAGAATCAAATCTGAACTCATCCAGTTGGGTTACTTTGGGTTAATTCAATGAATACCCTCTTTGGGTAAATATTTACATTGCTTTCAGATGTACCTGCCCATTTGGGAAAAATAGTGCCTCAGATGTGTATAATAATACATAGTATTGTCCCTATATTCATTCATTTCAATTTCTGTCTCATGATTAGATTTCTGCCATCGTTCAAATAAATGGTTTCCACCTGTGGCCAGAACCAGAGCAAGACACCAAAGTTATTATATAATTATTTGTTTTATTTGATTTTCATTGAAGGGACAAATAGCTAGTGCTAAGTCTAGTTAAGAGTAGACAATTCCTGATCGTTTAATTGAGGTTGAAAGGTTGGTTAGATTTCTGACACAGTTGCAGACCAGAATATGCATCTAATTCGCAAAAGGAAAAGAAATGGAACTTGTTATAAATCATATTGTAATTTCCTTTGCTCCAGCGGTCAAGGTTCCTGTTGAACCAGCATCCAATCCATTAAGGGTATAGACAGGCCAATGAGTTGGAGGAGGCTCTGCATCCAATCCCTTCAATTGTGGGTAAGCAAGTCCTAGTGATGATGTGTGTGTATTTGTGTGTTTCAGTGGGGGAGGCCAATGCTACCAACACCCAAATTTTAGAGTGTCTAATTCCATAGTTGATATTTAAATACTCTTTCCATTATGCAAAAGTTCTGCATCCAGGAAAGTTTTGTTTTGGATAGTAACTCAACGATGCCATGGGTGTACAGTAATGTTTCACTGCTGTGCTGGCTTAAATTCATCCAACACTATTAGTTGGGTTGTGTGATAAGAAAAAGCACCAGCCTATCAAATTTGTTCCTTCTGGCAGTCTGATGTTATTACTTAGTTCATCTTCAGAACTCCAATTCATTAAATGTAAACCTGCCCTTGATTTAAGTATGTACCTCTTTAAACCTTCCTCCAACTGAAACTTGTTGAGTTTCCCTTGATAACTGTACACAATCAGCATTCATCGTGTTAGACAGCAGCAAACTTCACAAATGAACAATTCTGTACCAGGTGGAGTTCTTCCTGAACTCTCACTTAGCTAGTCGTTTCTTAACTTTGAAACCAGGTTCTTTTGCCCTATAGTTCAAAACCTCCAGACCTTGGGTGATGCACCGATCACACTAAATAACACCCCATTGGAAGTGGCTAGCAACTTCTGCTATCTTGCGTCCACTGTGACAGACAATCTGTCCCTTTTTTTTTCTTTTTTTTTTGATGGGGGACAGTGTAGAGGGAGCTTTACTCTGTATCTAACCCCGTTTTTTTTTTCTAACCCCCGTTTTTTTTTAAGGTGGCCTTTATACCCCAGGCCCCTTTTATATTTTCACATCGAGGGGGCCTTTATTCCTCAGGCCCCCTTTATATACATATTTACAGTTTTAAAATAACTTTATTAAAACCAGATAAACCGACAAAAAACTCAAATTAAAATGCCATTCTCGGCGTCGTCAATGCACTCCAGTCCCTGCGGTGCCCACCGGTTGCGGAAGGCCTCAAGTGTACCGGCGGACACCGCATGCTCCTTCTCCAGGGACACCCGGGCGCGAACGTAACCACGGAAGAGGGGCAGGCAATCGGGGAGGACGGATCCCCCGACGGCCCGCAACCTGGACCTGTGAATTGCCACCTTGGCCAGGCCCAGGATCAGACCAACGAGGAGATCCTCCTCCCGGCCCAAGCCCCTCCGCACCGGGTGCCCGAAGATCAGGAGCGTGGGACTGAAGTGCAGCCAGAATTTGAGGAGCAGCCCCTTCAGATGCTCAAATAGGGGCTGCAACCTCGCACACTCCGTATAAACGTGGAACACGGACTCGTCCAGGCCGCAGAAAGTACAGGCGGCCTGGGAGTCCGTGAACCTACTTAAGAGTCTATTGCACGGGACTGCTCTGTGCAGCACCCTCCACCCCAGGTCCCCGATGTAAAGGGGGAAGACTCCCGCATAGAGAGACCTCCATCGGGGTTTCCCCTCGCCGCCAGATGGCAACGCGGACCGCCAGAGCGCGTCCGGTCGGCTGACGACGGCGAGGAAGTGGAGAGTGTGCAGGAGCAGCCCGTACAGGAAACCCATCCGCGCCAATTGGAATGGCACGGAGGGCATTTCCGAGAGGCGGCTCGGGTTGTGTGGGACCGGCTCCCGAGGAGGGTTTCAGGGCCTGGGTCCGATGAGCAGTTCCGGTCGAGCGGGGATCAGCTCGGCCGGGATCGGTCCGCACTCCCGAGCCCCCTCGCCACCCGCAGTGAGGGGCGTCCCGGGGGTTTCGGCTACTCCTCTGCCCGCCGGACTGTCCCCGGAGTCGGTCGCCCGGACAGCCGAGGCGCTCTCCTCCGCCGGCGGGGGAGCGCCCTGACTGGAGGCGACCATGTTCCAGACTCGGAATAGATCCCGGTAAAAGACAGGCAACTCCCTCAGAGATGCGCGGCTAACGGACTCCACCGGGAGCTGCGTGTCATCTTGAAGGCAGTGACACTGGCGGAAAAAATACGTCGCCAGCGCACACCATCTGGGAGGACGCATGACGTACAGGTATCTCTGCAGGGTCCGAAGGCAGAAATTTGTGCTTTAGGTGAGGCACGAACTCACAGCCTTGGCATTACTCGCTAATTGCACTGCTGTATAAGTACCACGCGCTAACCAACTGCGCCACTGGAACCTCTACAATCTGTCCCTTGATGCAGAGCTCAATACACGCATAGGGAAAGCAACTACCTCCTTTAGCCGACTCATGAAACACACATAGAATAACACCAAGCTGACCCTTAGGACCAAGCTGATGGTTTATAAGGCCTGTGTTCTCAGCACCTTGCAGTATGGCTGTGAAACATGGACGACTTACAGTTACCAGGAAAGAAGCTCAATAATTTCCATCTTCACTGGCTGTGGTGCATTATGGGTATATTCTGGCAGGACAAAAATCACAAATGTGGCAGTCCTCTCAAAGGCAGAGCTCCCAAGTGTGTTGGCACTAATCAAACAGAAGCGGCTTTGGTGGATCGGGCACGTCTGCAGGACTGAAGACAATCGCATACCCAAGGACCTTATATATGGTGAGGTATCCGGAGTCAGACAACCAGTGAGGCGCCCAAAGCTCTGCTTCAAGGGTGTTTGCAAGTGTGACATGAAGGCCCTAAATGTCGACTATCGCACCTGGGTGGGTCACTGACTGGCAAAAGGGGGAAATGGCGACACATCCTGTGGACTGGTGTGCACTACCATGATGACCAGTTGCTCCAGCAACTTGGCAACAGGCGCCAAAGTCAAAAACAACTCACAGCATCGCTTGGCAGCTTCACATGCGGCATTTGTGTCTGAACCTGTCTCTCAAGGATTGGCCTTCACAGCCATCAGCAAAGGTGCACCAAGAGAAGGCAGCCCACCTAAATGGATTGTTTGATGTGTGTCCATCATCTTTTGTAGATGGAAGGATGCCAACTAACCAGTTCAAAAATATTGCTCCCACTTTTCAAATTATCATAGTGAAAATAAAAATTCCTCCATGATCTCTTGACTGTGCCTGATCGTACATCACCTGCTACCAAGAGGGGGTTCAGGCTGTCTGCATGCTGACTTTGCCAGTGACTCTCCTGAAACAGAAACAGAAAATGCTGGAAACACTCAGCAGGACAGGATGACAGACAAGTTAATGTTTCAAATGTGTGCATGTTGGGTTGAAGCTGGTCTCAGACAGTAGTGCAAAGCAGGTGACAGTAAATCACCAGCCTGTTTACACTCCATCTGATTTTAAGAAGGCCCTTCAGACAGATGGTCAGGAGGAAGTGAGAATAAGTGGTGGCGGAGATCAATGAAAGAAAGAAAGACTTGCATTTATATAGTGTCTTTCACAACCACAGGACATCCCAAAGCACTTTGCAGTCAGTGAAGTACCTTTGAAGTAAAAACAGTAGTCTGAAGGCCCAGATCTGCTTGAGGTTGTCCTCAAAGGCCATCTGCAGGCTCCTCAATTAAAGGACAGTAACCTTCCACCACCCATGCTATATAGCCACTGGGGAAGCATGTTGTAGGAGCACCAGAAGATGCAAAACGACACGCAAGATAGGCACAAAGGGAATGCATTATGTTGTGATAGAATCTGTAAATTTGGATTTGTAATCTGCATTTTCTGGTCATTTTTATTTTGTGTTGTTGGAAAGAAGGCGATGTGATGGCCAGCGATAAAGGAAAGATAGGTGACACTGTTGATGAATGGGGAGGTTACTGGTATTGCTCATTAATTACTTCATGTAGAAAGGGGCTATATATGTTGTAGCCTCCATTCGTCTTTCTCTACCTCCACTATCTGTTTCACTTCCTCCTTCTCCACTCCTCCTCCTCTTCTTTGTGCTCCTGCTCCTCAGCTTCTTAATTGATAGGTGGTGTCAAGTGTCACTCATTCATAATAACAAGGCTGTCCAGCATGCAGCATACCACCACAAATCTTGATACCTGCTCAGCTGGGTACTGGAGGGCTCCAGGCAGCTAAACCATTGCTCAAGGTGTGCTCTATAACGTTCTTTGTGCCAGCACATCTCTCAATGTAGGTCTGTTGTGCACATGTGCGTGGCTCCAGACCAGAATCACGAGCCGTGCGGATAACTCTTGTCGCCCAATAACCAGCCCTTGACTTGCCATAGTGGGTTAAATACAGGTGGCACAAAGCGCTGCCGCAGGATGAAGGAATCATGACCACTACCAGGATAAAAGACATGCACCTGCATGATGAGCTGCCTGTGGTTACACACCAGCTGTACATTGAGGGAGTGAAATCCCTTTAGGTTCATAAAAATGGCTGATTTCACATAAGGCCCACACAAGTCAATGTGCCTGCAGTCAATGGCATCCTGCACCTTCAGGAAGCCTGTAATCAATGCAAACTCTTGTGCCTTCTCTGCCTGACTCCCTCTAGCAAGAGGGAATTAGATGAATGTGCCTCTCTGTGTACAGAGATCCTCAGTGAGCTCCCTTATGCAGCAAACTGTGAGATGTTGTTTATATCCCAAGCAGGAGCTTGGAAGGAGTCAGACACATAAAAGCTAAGAGCTCCGGTCACCTTGACGGCCACAGGCAATGTGGTCCTAGCTATGCTTTGAGGTTGCAGTTGTGGCTACAGCAGTTGGCTGATTTCAGTCACAACCTCTCTAGTGAAGCAAAGATGTCTCAGGTCCCCCCATGAAGTTGTATTAAGAGAATTCCTTAGTAAAGATCCCCAGAGGAAGTGGCCTCCTACTGAGATCCCTTCTCTCCCTCCTCCCGCTTCCAGTAGATGGTCCTGCTCTGTGTGACCTCTTTTCATTCTTTGAGCCTTGCTCAATTCCAAGAGGAAGCCTACCATGACACCCATATCTGGAAGCAACTTGTTTCTGCACTGGCTTTTAAATGACCAAAAAAACACTTCAGCAGCCGTCAGACCACTCCCTGCAGAGTATTCAAACTTCAGACAAGTATAGGAAAGCTCCAATGATCCGTACAATTGCACCAGCAGCCAGAAGAAATAATCTGGCAACTAACCTATAAGGGCGGCACAGTGGCGCAGTGGTTAGCACCGCAGCCTCACAGCTCCAGGGACCCGGGTTCGATTCCGGGTACTGCCTGTGTGGAGTTTGCAAGTTCTCCCTGTGTCTGCGTGGGTTTTCTCCGGGTGCTCCGGTTTCCTCCCACAAGCCAAAAGACTTGCAGGTTGATAGGTAAATTGGCCATTATAAATTGTCACTAGTATAGGTAGGTGGTAGGGAAATATAGGGACAGGTGGGGATGTTTGGTAGGAATATGGGATTAGTGTAGGATTAGTATAAATGGGTGGTTGATGTTCGGCACAGACTTGGTGGGCCGAAGGGCCTGTTTCAGTGCTGTATCTCTAATCTAATCTAGCTCATGATCCTTTAAAGTAACACTGGTTTGGGGTTAGGTGGTGGGGGGAACGGGCGGTCCTTCATTATTTTAACATTGTGTGCAGCTGTGTGAGGCTAAGACATAGGCTGAAGAGTAGAGCTCGAAAATGTCAGCGCTGTCATCAAATCAGCGTTACACACTGATTGACGTCATGATCTGCCTGCTCTGCATGTGTGTTGCAAATCCTTTTATCAAGATGGCATCCCATAAGAACATAAGAAACAGGAGCAGGAGTAGGCCATTCGGCCCCTCAAATCTGCCCCGCCATTCAATAAGATCATGGCTGATCTGCCCCAGACCTCAACTCCTCTTTCGTGCCAGCTCCTCATAGCCCTCAACTCCCCGATATTTCAAAAATCTATCTACCTCCTCTTTAAATACTTTCAGTGATCTAGCCTCCAAAAAGCAGGAGTAGGCCATTCGGCCCTTCAAGCCTGCTCCGCCATTCATTATGATCATTGCTGATCATCCAACTCAGTAACCTGTTCCCACTTTCGCCCCATACCCTTTGATCTCTTTAGACCCAAGAGCTATATCTAACTCCTTCTTGAAAACATGCAATGTTTTGGCCTCAACTGCTTTCTGTGATAGTGAATTCCACGGGTTCACCACTCTCTGGGTGAAGAAATTTCTCCTCATCTCAGTCCTGAAAGGTTTACCTTAGACTATGACCCCTGGTTCTGGATTCCCCAACCATCGGGAACGTCCTTCCTGCATCTACCCTATCAAGTCCTGTTAGAATTTTATAGGTTTCTATGAGATCCCCCCTCACTCTTCTGAACTCCAGCGTATATAATCCTAACCGACTCAATCTCTCCTCGTACGTCAGTCCCACCATCCCAGGAATCAGTCTGGTAAACCTTTGCTGCACTCCCTCTATAGCAAGAACATCCTTCCTCAAATAAGGAGATCAAAACTGCATACAATATTCCAGGTGCGGCCTCACCAAGGCCCTGTATAATTGCAGCAAGACATCCCTGCTCCTGTACTCGAATCCTCTCGTTATGAAGGCCAATTTACCATTTGCCTTTTTTACCACCTGTTGCACCTGCATGCTTACCTTCAGCGACTGGTGCACGAGAACACCCAGGTCTCGCTGCATATTCCCCTCTCTCAGTTTACAGCCATTCAGATAATAATCTGCCTTCCTGTTTTTGCTACTAAAGTGGATAACCTCACATTTATCCACATTGTACTGCATCTGCCATGCATTTGCCCACTTAACTTGTCTAAATCATCCTGAAGCCTCTCTGCATCCTCCTCACAACTCACCCTCCCACCCAGTTTTGCGTCATCTGCAAATTTGGAGATATTACATTTAGTTCCCTCATCTAAATCATTAATATATATTGTGAATAGCTGGGGTCCTAGCATTGATCCCTGCGGTACCCCCACTAGTCACTGCCTGCCATTCGGAAAAAGACCCATTTATCCCTACTCTTTGTTTCCTGTCCGCCAACCAATTTTCTATCCATCGCAATACACTACCCCCAATACCATGTGCTTTAACTTTACATGCTAGTCTCTTATTGCGCCTTTGAGGCGGCTGCCCCAAGCTTTAGTGCATCCCTCAGCACGTAGTCCTGGACCTTGAAATGTGCCAGTCTGCAACACTCGGTCGTGGACAACTCTTTGCGCTGGAAGACCAACAAGTTTCGGGCAGACCAAAGTGCATCCTTCACCGAGTTGATGGTCCTCCAGAAGCAGTTGATGTTTATCTCGGTATATGTCCCTGAGAACAGACCGTAGAGCACAGAGTCCTGTGCTACAGAGCTGCCCGGGATGAACCTTGACAAAAACCACTGCATCTCTTTCCAGACCTGCTTTGCAAAGGCACATTCCAGAAGGAGGTGGGCAACAGTCTCTTCCCCACCACAGCCACCTCAAGGGCAGCTCGAGACTCCAGGTGTGCAGGAAGGATCTGACAGGGAGGGTCCTTCGCACCACTAGCCAAGCTTGTTTGAAAGTTCTAGTGATGAGGCATTCTGCCAAATGAGTTTGACAGTCTGCTTGGGGAACCATCTGACAGGATCCACCATTTCCTTATTCCGTGCAGACCACTGCCTGATGGATTAGTGGTCAAAGGTGCTTTTCTGTGCAAACTTTTCAATGAAGGTGGTACGGCACAGTCCAACTGGATGAAGCATCCCGCGGAAATGAGGCCAGACCCATCCTTCGCAACACCGGGGACAGAGCCTCAGCATGTAGTGACACTTGGTGTTTGCGTACTGGGATTCTACGCACAGCTTGATGCAGCCGCACACAAAAGTGGCCACCAGGATGAGGGTGACGTTGGGTACGTTTTCCCCCTTTATCCAGAGGTTTGAACATCATGTCCTTGCGGACACGGTCCAGTTTTGATCCCCATTTAAAGCGGAACATGGCTGGGGTGACCGCCACAGCACAGGGGCGGAGTATGGGCCACACCTGGGCTACATACAATAACAAAGTGAATGCTCGCACCTGATGGCCAGGTTTTTACCGCAACGGAGAGAGAACACTGCTCCCACATGCTCAGTTTATGTTTTACCATGGCTATATGCTCCTTCCGGTTTTTGGCGCACGCCCTGGCCCCTCCGAACCATATCCCCAGCACCTTCAGGTAGTCTGACCTGACAGTGAAGAGGACAAAGGATCGGTCAGCCCAGTGCCCAAAGAACATGGCCTCGCTCTTGCCACGATTTACTTTGGCTCCCGAGGCCAGTTTGAACTGGTCGCAGATGCTCATCAGTCTGCGAACAGACAGTGGAGCCGAGCAGAAGACGACAACGTTGTCCATGTACAGAGAGGCTTTGACCTGAGTGCCTCCACTGCCTGGGATTGTCACCCTCTTATGCCCGCATCCTTCCTAATGGACTCAGCAAAAGGTTCAATACAGCAAACAAACAAGACAGGGGAGAGAGGACAGCCCTGTCTGACTCCAGATTTTATCAGGAAACTTTCTGATTCCCACCCATTGATTGAGACTTCGCTACTGATGTTTGTATAGAGCAGTTGGATCCAATTACTGATTCCTTCCCCAAACCCAGTTTTGGAGAGCACGTCCATCATGTATGTGTGTGATATCTCGTCAAAAGCCTTCTCTCATCCAAGCTGATGAAGCAGGTGTCCACCCCCCTGTCCTGCACATAAGTGATCATATCCCTGAGTAGCGCGAGGCTATCAGAGATCTTCCTGCCGGGTACAGTACAGGGCTGATCGGGGTGGATCACCAACTCCAGGGCAGACTTGACCTGATTGGCAATGACCTTGCACAGAAATTTGTGGTCTACATTAAGCAGTGAGATGGGCCGCCAATTTCTGATTTCCGCCCTCTCCCCTTTCCGCTTGTAAATAAGAGTGATGATGCTTTTCCTCACAAATTCTGACATGCTGCCAGCCAGAAGCATACTCTCGTACACTTCCAGCTGGTCTGGTCCGATCCAGTCCCACAAAGTTGAATACAACTCGACCGGTAAGCCGTCGCTTCTGGGGGTTTTACTCGTCTTGAAGGACCTGATGGCCTTTGTCAGCTCATCCAGAGTTAGCGATTTGTCCACTCTCCCGCGTACTGTCATCTAACACCTCCATGATAGATAACAGGAAAGACTGGGAGGCCATGCTGTCCATGGGCTTCACATCGTACAGCCTGGTTTAAGGGTTTGCTGATGCTTAGTATGTCAAACTGTGATGACGTTACCAAGCCGTCATCTTCCTTCAGTTGGAAGAAGAAACAAGAGTACGTCTCATCCTGCTCAATGGAGTGGACTCTGGACCGGAAGATGATCTTGGAGGCCTCCATGGCAAAGAGCAAGACCTGCTGGGTTTTCACCTCTTGCGGAGATCCTCCTTGACCTCGACCCCCATTGATTGCAGCAGGAGCAGATTCTGTATGCTTTTCTGGAGTCGGGATATTTCCCTCTGTCTCTTTCTCACCCTCTGAACACCTTTGAGGATAAAGAATCTCTTGATGTTCATCTTGATCGCTTTCCACTAGTGCACCGGAGACTCAAAAAGGGTTTTACAGTTCTCCAACCTTTGTAATCCCTTTTGATTTCCTCAATGTTTTCTGGGGTTAGCAGTGTAGCATTGAGCTTCCATGTCCCCCTGCCAACCCGCTAGTCGTCCTGTAAGTGACAGTCAGCCAGTAGGAGGCAGTGGCCAGAAAAGAACACCGGCTTGACGTCGGTGGATCTGACCATGAAAGCATGGCACACAAACAGGAAGTCAATCCTGGAACGGGCAGACCCATCCAGTCTTGATCAGGTGTATCTACGCTGCGCTCCATCTGCAGGGTTGCTGAAGATGTCGGGTAGCTTGGCATCTTTTACTGTTTCCATTAGGAATCTGGACATAGCGTCCAGTTTGCTGTCATCACTTCCAGATCGTCCAGCTGCATCAATGATGCAGTTGAAGTCACCACCTAGAATGACCGGCCTGGACATCGCCAGCAGCAGTGGGAGCTGCTGGAGGACGGTCAGCTGCTTGATGTATTGGACCGGGGCGTACACATTAATTAACTGGAGTGGAGCATTGCTGTACATAACGTCTGCTATGAGGAGGCAATCGCCCACAACCTCCTTAACTTCGGAGATGGTGAAGTTTTGCCTCCACGCAGCAGAATACCCAGGCCGGAGGAACTGGAATCATTCCCCCCTGACCAGATCAATGGCCTGTGGGACCACCATCGTGACCATTGCCTATAAGTGCTGAGGTGCGGTATCCCACACTCCTGCAGAAACAGTTGGTCGGCTTTGACCTTGGCAAGGTAGCCCAAGGTCAAAACACATTGCGTAGTGGATTTAACGCTATGCACATTAATGGAAGCAATCTTTATACCCATTTAAAGCTGAATATCGCTTACCACACCAGGTGTCCTTACTTGTCCTAGCCCTTGGGTATCTTCGTGCATACCCATAGTGTGCACAAGCTTATGCACATTTGTTAGGCTCAGACAAAATTCCCAGTCACTCACAGGGTGTTTGTTCCGCTGGGGTGACATCGGGGGGGGCGCGGGTATTGTAGGCAGCGAGGTTTGGACTGTCCTCTGCTGGTGGCGTCTTTGCTCTCTGTTCCTCCTCGAGGATGTTACTGCTCCCGGCTTCCCGGAGCTGGAGTGCACTGGACCCTTCGCTGCTCTCGGTCTCCCGGTGCTGGGGTGCACTGGGCATCTCGCTGGGTTCAGCACCTTGGGGTTGGGGCACGCTGGGCCTATCGCTGCTTCCAGTGCCCTGGAGTGGGGGGCTTTCTCTTCCAGCTCCTTTGCATTCTGCCGCTTCTTTTGCAGGTGCTGTCTTTCCTGCCCTTCCTCATCCGATGAGGAGCAGCTGCCGTAATCTGTCTCAGACGGTAGCCTCCTCTTGCCACTAGTTTGGGTGGTGACCTGTTCCTTTTTTGGGGGCTTCTTCTTTGTGGTTTTCCTTTTGACCACTTGCCACTCACCCGGTTGACCCTCTGCTGGCTCCTCCTCCATTGATTCTGTGTGTCAAGGAGGTGTTTCTGAACACAGGGTAGATGTTGAGTAGCTTGTTGCAGCTGCCTCCCCTTTCTTCTCCTCTAAGGTTGATTTTCCTCACTGCGGGGAGGGTTTCTGGTCTCCTTCGCAGCACCAGGCGCGTTCACTGTTCCTTCCTCCAGCCTTTCCTTGGACCTTGCCGCCTGTGCGTAACTGAGGCAGCGTTTGGGGCAGGTCTTGTGGAGGTATCCAGCCCCACCACACAGGTTGCAGCACTTACTCTGCTTACAGTCCTTTGTCTGATGGTCTTCCTTCTTGCAGTTCTTACAGACAACAGTGCTGTAGTTGGCCGCCACATGACCAGATTTACCAAAGGTACGATAAACTCTGGGCTGCCCCGCATAGACCAAGAAGCCTCAACTTCCCCGATAGCAAAGCTGGAAGGAGGATGGTTGATGGCTCCGTTTGCATCCACCTTCAAGGTCACCTTGACTTGCCACTTGCTGGTCCAAATCCCAAATGAGTCCTTGACCTCGTTGCTGCTGCCGGCCATCTCGACGTACCTGGTGAGGAAAGTGAGCATATTGGTGACAGGAACATGGGGGTTGTAGAGGTGGATTCTCACCACCTGGTTTGGTCACGATGGCAGCGTGAAGAGTGGCTCCGCCATGAGGATCGACAGCGGCACCTGGTTTCCTCTATCTTTGAACTCCTTCAGGAACTTGATGCATCCTGCCACGTTCTTGAATGTCACATAGAAATAGCCACTGCTGGGGAGGTCCTGCAGGCAGAAGATGTCCACAGCTTGGAATCCACAGCATTCGATCAGGATTTTATTAATGAAGCAGGTGCGGTCGATGGGTGCACCTTGTTCGCTATCTTTCACCGCCACCCTAACGGTGTTACGCACCTCCTGGCCTGGAGCTCTAGTGTTGGTTGCGGCCATGCTTGAAGCTTTCCTGGCACAGGCACTAAAACCCCAACCAGCAGGAAAACAACAACCACGGTAAATCTCCAATCCCAAAGGGCGAAATGCCATAAAAACGGCACTGAAAACCCCCCAAAAATACAAAAAAAACACAAAAACACCACCTTCATGGTCAAAGCCCACTAATCATGGTCTCTCCCCTGCCAGGTAAGTATGGGATTTTCTCCTAGGTTGCTCACAGCAGTGCTCTGGAGATTAGTCTTTAATTCACCCCACCCATGGTGGCTGTGCCATCAGCAGTCTACGCCTTAAGCACTAGAATTCCCTCCCAAAACCTCACTGCCTTTCCACCTCTCTCTCCTCCTTTAAGCTTACTTAAAACCTACCTCTCTGATCAAGTTTTTAGTCATCTGTCCTAATGTATCTTCCTTTGGCACAATGCCAATTTTTGCCTGATTATGCTCCTCTGAAGTGTTTTGAAACATTTTACTATATTACAGGAGTTATGTAAATGAAAGTTGTTGCTGTTGATGCAACAAATCCCTCTATTTACAGTCCCCTTGTGACAGCTTCATCCAGTGTAAAGGGTGTTAAATCATTGTTTTCATTTCACTGACCTGTACTATGGGAGCATCTGTTCCTTGGGAACCCCTGGAGATCTTAAGACGAGATCCAGGGTGATTTTGCATTTGAAACAAAACTAAAACAAATGCTATTGCTTTTGTTGGCGAGCTGCACTTTTTGCAAACTGCTGACTCGTCTCCACCCCCTGCTTACAACTGTTCAAATGCTGATCTCCTGCAAAATTCCCACTCTTTGCATATCTTTTGCTATGCAAATAATCCCACCTATGAATGCTCCAGTTATACGGCAAGTTCTTCTTCTTTGGCCTCCTTGTCTCGAGAGACAATGGGTAAGCGCCTGGAGGTAGTCAGTGGTTTGTGGAGCAGCGCCTGGAGTGGCTATAAAGGCCAATTCTAGAGTGACAGACTCTTCCACAGGTGCTGCAGAAAAATTTGTTTGTCGGGGCTGTTACACAGTTGGCTCTCCCCTTGCACTTCTGTCTTTTTTCCTGCCAACTGCTAAGTCTCTTCGACTCGCCACACTTTAGCCCCGCCTTTATGGCTGCCCGCCAGCTCTAGCGATCGCTGGCCACTGACTCCCGCGACTTTAGTTTAGTTTAGTTTAGAGATACAGCACTGAAACAGGCCCTTCGGCCCACCGAGTCTGTGCCGACCATCAACCACCCATTTATACTAATCCTACACTAATCCCATATTCCTACCACATCCCCACCTGTCCCTATATTTCCCTACCACCTACCTATACTAGGGGCAATTTTATAATAGCCAATTAACCTATCAACCTGCAAGTCTTTGGCATGTGGGAGGAAACCGGAGCACCCGGAGGAAACCCACGCAGACACAGGGAGAACTTGCAAACTCCACACAGGCAGTACCCAGAATTGAACCCGGGTCGCTGGAGCTGTGAGGCTGCGGTGCTAACCACTACGCCACTGTGTCGCCCTTGTGATCAATGTCACAGGACTTCATGTCACATTTGCAGACGTCTTTTAAGCGGAGACATGGACGGCCAGTAGGTCTGATACCAGTGGTGAGCTCGCTGTACAATGTGTCTTTGGGGATCCTGCCATCTTCCATGCGGCTCACATGGCCAAGCCATCTCAAGCACCGCTGGCTCAGTATAAGCTGGGGATGTTGGCCGCCTCGAGGACTTCTGTGTTGGAGATACGGTCCTGCCACCTAATGCCAAGTATTCTCTGGAGGCAGCGAAGATGGAATGAATTGAGATGTCGCTCTTGGCTGACATACGTTGTCCAGGCCTCGCTGCCACAGAGCAAGGTACTGAGGACACAGGCTTGATACACTCGGACTTTTGTGTTCCGTGTCAGTGCGCCATTTTCCCACACCCTCTTGGCCAGTCTGGACATAGCAGTGGAAGCCTTTCCCATGCGCTTGTTGATTTCTGCATCTAGAGACAGGTTACTGGTGATAGTTGAGCTTAGGTAGGTGAACCCTTGAACCACTTCCAGAGCGTGGTCGCCGATATTGATGGATGGAGCATTTCTGATGTCCTGTCCCATGATGTTCGTTTTCTTGAGGCTGATGGTTAGGCCAAATTCGTTGCAGGCAGCCGCAAACCTGTCGATGAGTCTCTGCAGACACTCTTCAGTGTGAGATGTTAAAGCAGCATCATCAGCAAAGATGAGTTCCCTAAGGAGGACTTTCCGTACTTTGGTCTTCGCTCTTAGACGGGCAAGGTTGAACAACCTGCCCCCTGACCTTGTGTGGAGGAAAATTCCTTCTTCTGAAGACTTGAACGCATGTGAGAGCAGCAGGGAGAAGAAAATCCCAAACAGTGTGGGTGCGAGAACACAGCCCTGTTTCACGCCACTCAGGATAGGAAAGGGGTCTGATGAGGCACCGCTATGCTGAATTGTGCCTTTCATATTGTCATGGAATGAGGTGATGATACTTAGTAGCTTTGGTGGACATCCAAGCTTTTCTAGTAGGCTGAAGAGATCACGTCTGCTGACGAGGTCAAAGGCTTTGGTGAGATCAATGAAAGCAATGTAGAGGGGCATCTGTTGTTCGTGGCATTTCTCCTGTATCTGACGAAGGGAGAACAGCATGTCAATGGTATATGGCAAGTATGTTGTCATTAACACATTTGTAGCTTCTGTGAAAAAGTGCCAATGCCTGTTTTACTCATATTGTAACTTTCCAGGAGATCAATCAAAACTGACCCCGTAAAATTCTCATCCCAACCCAATGATAATGTACCACAGCCTGCAGACACAGAGCAATCAATTTTAAAATCCCCTTGCATACCTGTCTGGCATAAATGGGTTGGCCAATGGGTTGCAAAATGGCAAGTGCATCCGCACCATGTTTCCAATGTGTTCCAATCCATCCCCCTTCACGATTTTTACTTACCTATCCTCAGGCACCAGAAAGCCACATGCCTCAGAGGAGCGCGGTCCTAATCAAAATGGCAAATGTTGTATCCCGATGATGTCATTGAGGCGCACAAGCCATTTTAACTGCATGCCCGATTACAGCCTGCACCACTTCCAATCTGGAAACATTAGCTGGTAGCAAAAAGGATCCAGGCTACAGGAGTCTTCACAATTTAAAAAGGTTTTATTTAAAACATAGGCCAGATGGACACGTAGGAATGTTCACACTGGCCTCACATCCATCTAAGAGGGCTTCAGAAAGATGGCACCTAAGGCTACTCCTTCAGTACAACACTGGAGTGTCAACCTAGATTGTTGCGCTCAAGTCCTGGAGTGGGATTTGAACCCCACAACTGTCTGACTTAGAGGCAACAGCACTACCACTGAACCATGGCTGATATTTAGGGCTAGATTTTAAGGAGCCCTCGACATCGGGATCCGTGGCAAGGGGGGGCCTGAAGATGGCCCCAGATGAGGTCAGCCACGGACCTTGACGCCGCAGGGCCCGGCCCGATCCTCCCAGCAGCGGCGAGGCACCATGACGCACCCTGCCCCCAACCCCCTGCCGCTCGGCGACGGAAGCACAATTACCATATGCAAATAAAGTAAATTAATAGATTTGCATCTACTTACCATTAACCTTGATGTCCCAATGCATTCTTCAGCCCGACGGCCAGCATTCCTACGCCTTCGGATCCCCGTCCAGGGAAACGAGGCACGACACCGGTGAGAAGGGGGAAGGAGATAAGTTTCTCAGTGTGGGGGTGGGGTGACAAGGTAAAAATAATGTCATGGGTGTAGGGGATGGTGGGAAAGGTTGTAGCTTAAAGTTTGTGCAGTTTGGGGGAGGAAGGTCAGATGGTAAAGGTGTGTTTTGGGGGGGAGAGCAAATAACTAATTTAATTGTTATTGGGGTGGGAGGGGGCAAAAGAGATGTATTTATTTAATTTTTAAAATCTTTCTTTAAATATTTAAATATGCCGGTAGGGCTAACAACCCTTTAAAAATGGCGTCAGCGCCCGTGCACAGGCAGCTGAGGCCTTTTTTTTTTAGAGATACAGCACTGAAACAGGCCCTTCGGCCCACCGAGTCTGTGCCGACCAACAACCACCCACTTATACTAACCCTACAGTAATCCCATATTCCCTATCACCTACCTACACGAGGAGCAATTTACAATGGCCAATTTACCTATCACCTGCAAGTCTTTGGATGTGGGAGGAAACCGGAGCACCCGGCGAAAACCCACACAGACACAGGGAGAACTTGCAAACTCCGCACAGGCAGTACCCAGAATCGAACCCGGGTCCCTGGAGCTATGAGGCTGCGGTGCTAACCACTGCGCCACTGTGCCGCCCATTGCCAAGGATGGACAGCCCGCCCCCTCCCCGTGATCGGGGGGGGGGCCCGCCCCCATTATTTAAATGATCTGCCTCGCTTGGACTCGTGGCAGCTGTTTGGCGTGTGGCCTGCGTGGCTGTGCTGCCATTTGTTTTGCCTGCCACCGAAATCAGTGGCGGGCTTATAAAATTCAGCCCCTAATGTATAAGGCTTCTCCATACAATGTATGTATGTATAATGCCCATTTGGCTAAACCACCAGAAGGTTTCTGGTGCCCCTGGAACCATAACTGGCATAAGTCACCTGCCTTCAGGGGAGAAAATTGGAAATAAATTTTTAAAAATTGGGGCACCCCTCTCCTTTAATCAGGGTTCAGAATTGCAAAATTATGGTCTGGAATCCAGAGGCTGAAACAATATAAGACAAAGTTGAGTGACACTCATAACGAGGAACCTTGTAAAAAAAACTGTCTTCTGGAAAGCACTCATCTCTAACATGATCTGTATTTTTGGTGCAAACGCAGGCAAAAGGCCAGGAGAAACCCCTGAAGTGTGCTTTGTGTCACAACTTAAAGCTTTGACTGCTGCAGAAAAGTCTAGTAATTGATTTATTTTTGAAAAGTTTTGCTATCATTTATTAGCAAGTGTAAAGGCAAAGTATCATATGGCATACAAATCAACACAGAAACTGTCAGAAGTTATTTATATATTATTATTATAACTGATGTAACTTATTGAAAATAATAGAAATGTTATAAGTATGTGAGAAAAGTTATGTAGAAAAATCTTCAAACTAGGCAAGCCCCCTATTTAGTCACACATGTGTTAGTTTGCTAAGAGGCCACAACTCAAATATGCCAGAAAGTCGAGAAAAATCTCTCATTTTATATGTTGTAATCTCTGGCTTATACGCCAGGGTTGGGGCCGACCATGACTCATGGCCCTCCTGCCTTGGGCGCAATGGCATTGGAAGGATGCATGAGAATGGACAGAGACTGCTGGAGCTGTGTACCTATCACAACCTCTGCATCACCAACTCGTTCTTTCATACTACACCCTGTCACCAGGTTTCATGGAGACACCCAAGATCACGTCGTTGGCACCAGTTGGATGGACCTCATCATCACAAGGCGAGCCTCTATAAACAGTGTCCAAATCACACGCAGCTTCCACAGTACAGACTGCGACACTGACCACTCACTGGTGTGCAGCAAAGTTAGACTCAAACCAAAGAAGCTACATCAGTCCAAGCAGAAGGGCCGCCCACGCATCAACACTAACAGAATTTCTTATCTACAGCTGCTACATAAGTTTCTAAATTCACTTGAAAAAGCCCTTCAAAACACTCCTGCAGGGGATGCAGAGACGAAATGGGCCCACATCAGAGACGCCATCTATGACCACCTTTGGCAAACGTGAGAAGCAGAATGCAGACTGGTTTCCATCTCACTTCGAAGAGCTGGAACCTGTCATAGCCGCTAAGTGCACTGCACTGTTGAACTACAAGAGAGCCCCCAGCGAGTTAACATCCATAGCACTTAAAGTAGCCAGATGCGCTGCACAAAGAACAGCCAGGCGCTGTGCAAATTATTACTGGCAATAGCTATGCAGTTGTATTCAGCTGGCCTCCGACACCGGAAACATCAGAGGAATGTATGATGGCATTAAGAGAGATTTTGGGCCAACCATCAAGAAGATTGCCACTCCCCCCCCACCAAGTTTAAATCAGGGGAAACGATCACTGACCAACACAAGCAAATGGACTGCTGGGTGGAGCACTACCTAGAACTGTGCTCCAGGGAAAATGTTGTCACTGATACCGCCCTCAATGCAGTCCAGTCTCTGCCAGTCATGGAAAAGTTGGACAAACAGCCAACAAAATCGGAACTCAGTGATGCCATTGATTCTCTAGCCAGTGGAAAAGCCCCTGGAAAGGACGGCATTACCCCTGAAATAATCAAGAGTGCCAAGCCTGCTATACTCTCAGCACTCCATGAACTGCTTTGCCTGTGCTGGGATGAGGGAGCAGTACCACAGGACATACACAATGCCAATATCATCACCCTCTATAAGAACAAGGTTGACCGCGGTGACTGCATCAACTACCGTGGAATCTCCCAGCTCAGCATAGTGGGGAAAGCTGGCTGAGCGTGTCTACCCTGAGGCACAGTGTGGCTTTCGAGCAGAGAGATCCACCATTGACATGCTGTTCTTCCTTTGCCAGCTACAGGAGAAATGTCATGAATAACAGATGCCCCTCTACGTTGCTTTCATAGATCTCACCAAAGCCTTTGACCTCATCAGCAGAAGTGGTCGCTTCAGACTACTAGCAAAGATCGGATGTCCACCAAAGCTACAAAGTACCATCACCTCATTCTATGACAATATGAAAGGCACAATTCAGCATAGCGGTGCCTCATCAAACCCCTTTCCTATCCTGAGTGGCGTGAAACAGGGCTGTGTTCTCGCACCTACACTGTTTGGGATCTTCTTCTCACTGCTGCTCTCACATGTGTTCAAGTCTTCAGAAGAAGGAATTTTCCTCCACACAAGATCAGATGGCAGGTTGTTCAACCTTGCCCGTCTAAGAGCGAAGAACAAAGTACGGAAAGTCCTCATCAGGAAACTCCTCTTTGCTGACGATGCTGCATTAACATCCCACACAGAAGTGTCTGCAGAGACTCATCGACAGGATTGCGGCTGCCTGCAATGAATTTGGCCTAACCATAAGCCTCAAGAAAACGAACATCATGGGACAGGACGTCAGAAATGCTCCATCCATCAATATCGGCGACCACGCTCTGGAAGTGGTTCAAGAGTTCACCTACCTAAGCTCAACTATCACCAGTAACCTGTCGCTCGATGCAGAAATCAACAAGCGCATGGGAATGGCGTCCGCTGCTATGTCCAGACTGGTCAAGAGGGTGTGGGAAAATGGCGCACTGACACAGAACACAAAAGTCCGAGTGTATCAAGCCTGTGTCCTCAGTAACTTGCTCTACGGCAGCGAGGCCTGGACAACGTATGTCAGCCAAGAGCTACGTCTCAACTCATTCCATCTTCAATGCCTCCGGAGCATCCTTGGCATCAGGTGGCAGACCGTATCTCCAATGCAGAAGTCCTCAAGGTGGCCAACATCCCCAGTACATACACTCTACTGAGCCAGCGACGCTTGAAATGGCTTGGCCATGGAAGATGGCAGGATCCCTAAGGACGCATTGAACAGTGAGCTCGTCACTGGTATCAGACCCACCGACCGTCTATGTCTGCACTTTAAAGACATCTGCAAACACGACATGAAGTCCTGTGACATTGACCACAAGTCATGGGAGTCAGTTGCCAGTGATCGCCAGAGCTGGCGGGCAGCCATAAAGGCGGGGCGAAAGAGTGGCGAGTCGAAGAGACTTAGCAGTTGGCAGGAAAAAAGACAGAAGTGCAAGGAGAGAGCCAATTGTGTAACAGCCCCGACAACCAATTTTACCTGCAGCGCCTGTCGAAGAGTCTGTCACTCTAGTATTGGCCGTTATAGCCACTCCAGGCGCTGCTCTACAAACCACTGACCACCTCTAGGCACTTACCTATTGTCTCTCGAGACAAGGAGGCCAAAGAGAAGAGAGAGAATCTCTGGCTTATAATTATTATATAGCATTAATTAACCACTGACCACCTCCAGGCGCGTATCCATTGTCTCTCGAGATAAGGAGGCCCAAAAGAAAAAAAAAGATTAATTATATTGGCATTGAAATTTCAAAAAGACTTTCTCAAGTAACAAGGAGAACATTTAATGTTTCTTGTAATTTTCCTTCCTCACACATCAACATATTGCAACATTATCGAATCATGGAAATTATAGAACCCTGCAATTTTCCTATTCTTCCTTTTGAAATACTTATCTGATTTCCTTTTAAATTATATTACAGCCTCTGTCTCAATTGCCAGGTGTAGAAAAGCAACCTATGTTCCAATAACTCACGGTAAAAACAAATTCTGTTAACATCCTTCTTTGTTCCCATGTCTAGGCGCTTGCTACCAATTTGCTAATTTGTGCAAAAATACACTTTTCATATGAACATAGAAACTATTCCACTGTTCAATTAGAAAATGTCTGATCTGTACCTCAACTCCATTTATTCATTGTTGCTCCATGTTTTTTTGTATCCTTAACCAGCAAAAGTTCATCATCCAATCCTCCATCCCCCACCAGGATGATGTGAGGGCTCTCCGTTTCCTCCTTGAACAGAAGCCCAACCAGTCCCTATCCACCACCACCCTCCTCCACCTTGTTCTCACATTGAACAACCTCTCCTTTAACTCCACTCACTTCCTCCAAATAAAAGGTGTTGTTATGGACACCCGCAGGGGTCTTAGCTATGCCTGCCTTTTTGTGGGATACGTGAAACATTCCTTGTTCCAGTCCTACTCAGGCCCTGTCCATCACTACTTTTTCTGGGACACTGATGACTGTATTGGTCCCATTTCCTGCTCTCACCCTAAACTGGAACATTAACTGGAACATTTCATTGACTTTGCTTCCACTTTTCACCTTTCTCTCACCTTCACATGGTCCATCTCCCATTCTTCCCTTCCCTTCCATGACGTCTCTGTCTCCATTTCTGGGGATAAGCAATCAACCAATATTCATTATCAGCCCACTGACTCCCACAGCTACCTGGACTACATTTCCTCCCACACTGCGACATTCTCCCAGTTCCTCCATCTCCTTCACATTTGATCAGACAATGCAACCTTCCATTCTAGTGCTTCCCATATGTCTCCCTTTTTTCTCAACTGAGGATTGTCTTCACCATGGTTTACGGGGCCCTCAACTGTGTCCATTCCAATTCACACACTTCTGCTCTCACCTCTTCCCCTTTCTCCCAGATCCATGATAGGGATCCCCTCGTCTTCACCTTCCACTTCACCAGCCTCCATATTCAACAGATCATTCTCTGCCATTTCCACCACCTCCAGCATGATGCCACCACAAATATACCTTCTCCTCCCCTCTCCTTTCAGTATTCTGAAAGGACTATTCCCTCTGCAGCACCCTGCTCAATCACCCCCAACACCCCTCCCTTTCCCACAGCACTTTTCTATGCAAGCGCAGGCGATGTAACACCTGCCCTTTTATCTCCTCCTTCCTCACCGTACAAGGCCTCAAACACCCAAATACTCCTTCCAGGTGAAAGAGTGATTTACCTGTACTTCTTTCAATTTAATACAGTGTATTCACTGCTCATGATGTGGTCTCCTCTATAGTGGGGAAACCAAAAGCAGACTGGGTGACCACTTTGCAGAACACCTCCATTCACTCTGCTAGCACGACCCTGAGCTTCCCATCACCTGCCATTTTATTTCTCCATCTTACACCCACTCTGACCTTTCCGTCCTTGTCCTGCTACAGTGTTCCAGTGAAGTTCATCGCAAGCTCGAGGCACAACACCTCATCTTTCAACTGGGCATTTTACAGCCTTCTATACCGAACACTGATTTCAACAATTTAAAATCATACCCTCTGCCCTTATTTTGTTTCATGTTTCTTTGCTGTTTTTTCTCTCTCGTTTCTTTCTTACTTCCGTTTCTTTGTGTTCGGATGGCAGCTATTCAGGATCCTGCCATTCACGCATACGATCGTATGAACATATGAATTAGGAGCAGGAGTAGGCCACTCGGCCCCTTGAGCCTGCTCCACCATTCAATAAGATCATGGCTGATCTGATTGTAACCTCAACTCCACATTCCCGCCTACCCTCGATAACCTTTCACCCCCTTGCTTATCAAGAATCTAGCAACGTCTGCCTTTAAAATACTTAAAGACTCTGCTTCCACTGCCTCTTGAGGAACAGAGTTCCAAAGACTCACGACCCTCAGAGAGAAAAAAATTCTCCTCATCTCCGTCTTAAATGGGTGATCCCTTATTTTTAAATAGTGACCCCTAATTCTAGATTCTCCCACAAGAGGAAACATCTGTTCCACATCCATCACATCCATCCAGTTCTGATGAAAGGTCACTGACCTGAAATGTTAACTCTGCTTCTCCCTCCACAGATGCTGCCAGACCTGCGGTGTTTTTCCAGCACTTTCTGTTTTTATTACTTTCCTACCTATCTTTGTGTCATCAGCAAATTTAGCAACCATACCTTCAGTCCCTTCATTCAAGTCATTTATATAAATTGTAAAAACTTGAGGCCCCAGCACTAATCCCTGCAGCACACCACTCATTACATCTTGCCAACCAGAAAATGACCCATTTATGCCTACTCTCTGTCCCCTGTTAGCTAGCCGATCTTCTATCCATGCCAATAGGTTACTCCCTACACCATGAGCTTTTATTTTCTGCAATAACTTTGGATGTCCCGCCTTATCAAATGCTTTCTGGAAATTTAAGTACAGTACATCCACCGGTTTCCCTAACGTCTTTAATAACAGCTTCCAACATTTTCCCTAAGACAGATCGTAAGCTAACTGGCCTGTAGTTTCCTGCTTTCTGTCTCCCTCCCTTTTTGAATAACAGAGTTATATTCACAATTTTACAATCTAATGGAACTTTCCCGAATCTAGGGAATTTTGGAAAATCAAAACCAACGCATCAGCTCTCTCACTAGCCACTTCCTTTAGGACCCGAGGATGAAGTCTATCAGGATGATTGGACTTGTCAGCCCGCAGCTCCAACAATTTGCTCAGTACCACTTCCCTGGTGATTGTAATTTTCTTCAGCTCCTGCCTCCCTTCCATTTCCTGATTTACAGCTATTTATGGGATGTTACATGTATCCTCTATAGTGAAGACCAATGCAAAATACCTGTTCAATTCACCTGCCATCTCCTTATTTTCCCTTATTAATTCCCCAGATTCACTTTCTATAGGACCAACACTCACTTTGTTAACTTTTCTTTTTTAAATACCTATAAAAACTTTTACTATCTGTCTTTATATTTCTAGCTAGTTTTTTCTCGTACTCCAATTTTTCCCTCCTTATCAATCTTTTAGTCATTCTTTGCTATTCTTTATATTCTGTCCAATCATCTGACCTGCACCCATCTTTGCACAATTATATGCTTTTTCTTTAAGTTTGATACTATCTTTAACTTTTTTAGTTGACCATGGATAGTAGGTCCTCCTCTTGGAATGTGCTATTCTGTGTATTCTGAAATAGCCCCTTAAATGTCTGTCACTGCATCTCTATAGACCAATCCCTTAACCTAATTTGCCAGCTCACTTTCGCTAGCTCTGTTTTCATGCCGTCATAATTGCCCTTATTTAATTTTAAAATACTTACACCTCCTCAAGACACATCTTTTGTTTCTTTACATGTCCTATTACCACTCCCATTGGCCATGCACCATGAAACATTTTGTCATTTAATCTGTCCTGCCCTCCATACTGTCACAGACCTTCCCTTTTGTTCTTTTTACCACCCTCCCCCCTTTCACTTGCTCAAAACGTATTATAGTTCTAACTTTTCCCAATTCTGATGAAAGGTCACAGACCTGAAACATCAACTCTGCTTCTCTCTCCACGGAACCGCTGCGCATTTCCAGCATTGTTTTTATTATAAAACTTCATCAAGCACAGTCTTGAAAATTTCAATTGTTCCAACATCCAAAACCTTTTGGGGCAGAGTTCCAGATTTTCACTACCTTTCATGAGAAAAAGAGCTTGCTGATTTCACTCCAAATCGCCTTGCTCTAATTTGAAGATTTTTCCCTCTAATTCTGGATTCCCCCACCAGGGCTAATTATGACCACGAAATGTAATTTTGTCTGAACACGTGTGAGCAGGAACTATGTGAAACTAGTGCTGCCAGCTCATTATTGTGTGCCAAGCGTGCAGCCAAAGCTACCCCACACAGCTTATTGGCTGTGTGTCCATTTGAGTGATGGAAAATCAGGCATCTCTGATGCCACTTAAAAGCACTCAGAACCTCTGCAGACATGAGAGAACACTTATCTGCACAGAAATGGCTGCAAAACCTGCAAATCTGGTCCCAATGTTCTTCAATGCCATTTTGGAGGCCTAGTCCAGGCAATGGTCAGGAGGAGGAAAATTCAGTGGCAACTCATCTTGTGTACAAAATTATGAAGGGCCTAGATAGGATAGACAGGAAGGACCTGTTTCCCCTGGCGGAGAGGTCAATTACCAGGGTGCACAGATTTAAGGTATTTGATAGAACGATTGGAGGGGACATGAGGAAAAACTTTTTCACCCAGAGAGTGGTGGGTGTCTGGAATTCACTGCAAGGAATGGTGGTGGAGGCAGAAACCCTCAATTCTTTGAAAAGGTACCTGGACATTCACCTGAAGTGCTCTAACTAGCAAGGCTATGGACGTGCTGGAAGGTGCAATTAGATTGGGCTGCTAGTCTTTTCAGCCGGCAAGGACACATCATCATGCTAAAAGCCAATTCTCGTCCCTCTCTTTCATTTCAGGTGTTGAGGCTTCCGTGCTAGAGCAGGAAAAAAGGGGTGTCTTCCTGCATCACTTTATCTGACCACAGCAAGCACCAGCTCAGAGACTGGTATCATACATACTTTAGGATTGAGAAGGGTCTTCATTATGGTGGATCATTGGGCACATGTGCAGGATCAAGGCCAAGGGAATAGAACACCACAGGTGCCAGCTCACCAGAGTACAAGATCATTTATTAGCTTTGCTGCAGAGGACGCAAACTTTGAGGACCTAGACTACCAAAGAAGGTTGATAGACATGCATCAGGAAATATTAGGCACATTGAACAACCAGCCATACAGCTTGCATGCAATGAAGGGAGCATCAGAAGTCCAGGCCAATTTGTGTTAGGTCTTTGCGCAGAGCATGGAGACCATCTTGTCCATCATGGACCAAGCAGTTAGCTCCTTGAACACAACAATGGTGGCAGCTATAATGATGTTTCTGCTGGCAGATCCAACAATTTCCATGGCAGTTCATACTGATGTCATATTAGTTCTGGGGGTCAGTGTTGACAAGGGCTTTCGGAGCATCACATAACTTCTGCACTCTATTCTTGTGTAAACCTATAGGAGTGTTGAGGCACAGTCCCAGAAGTGTGGCCTTGGCTCCCTGGAAGAGGCATATGCTGTCCTCTCTCAAAATGACAGCTTGCCTGTGCCCCAGCTACCCATTCCACTAGTACTCTTGTTACTGCCATACAACAAGCTAGCTCCTTTCAATTTCAATGGGTTCTCCCCAGCAGACAAACATGTAGATTTCCAGTGCAGGAGTGGGCAGGAGGGATGTACCACCTGACCTCGTCTTCCATTTAGTTGGATAGTCAAGTGCCACAGTTTTTTTACTTTTTCATTTCATAATTTCTACAGTTCATTGTTTATTTCAGCACGACTCCTTCCGATCGTGACACTTGTAACAGGAAAAATGAAACTAATCATACTGTCACATTTCACATATGATGTTGCCTCATCCCATTTATCTACATAACAATGGCTGTTTCATCCTCTCCTCCATTGTCAACCATGGTTCAATAGTATAACACCCTTGCCTATGAGTCAGGAGGTCATGTGTTCATGTACCACTCCAAAGAATTAAGCACAAAATCTAGGCTGTTGCTTTGGTGCAGTATTGAAGGAGTGCTGCACTGTCAGAGGTGCAGTCTTTTGGACAAGACATTAAACCGAGGAACCATCTGCCCTCTGAGCTAGGCATAAAAGATCAAATGGCATTATTTCAAAGAAGGGTACAGGAGTTCTTCTCGGTTTCCTGGGACACTATTTATTTACATAAAAATAAAACAGATTATTGGTCATTATTACATTACTATTTGTGGGACCATGTTGTTTATGAATTTTCTGCCATGTTTCGTACATTACAAATGATGACTACACTTCATTAGATTAGATTAGATTTTAGATTAGAGATACAGCACTGAAACAGGCCCTTCGGCCCACCGAGTCTGTGCCGACCATCAACCACCCATTTATACTAATCCTACACTAATCCCATATTCCTACCAAACATCCCCACCTGTCCCTATATTTCCCTACTACCTACCTATACTAGTGACAATTTATAATGGCCAATTTACCTATCAACCAGCAAGTCTTTTGGCTTGTGGGAGGAAACCGGAGCACCCGGAGAAAACCCACGCAGACACAGGGAGAACTTGCAAACTCCACACAGGCAGTACCCGGAATCGAACCCGGGTCCCTGGAGCTGTGAGGCTGCAGTGCTAACCACTGCGCCACTGTGCCGCTACTAGCTGCAAAGCACTTTGGGACATCCTGAGGTCTTTCTTTTTTTTCCTTTGGGCATAACATGAGGGCAATAGCAGAGTATAGTCTTAATGTTCCCCTTGGCAGTGATGATGATAGGTTATACCTGCCAACTTTTCTTTGCAAATATATGCGTCATGTTTGAATCTCAGCTCTACTTCACCACCATCTCTTTCAACTGTTCTGCTGTCTCTAAATTGTCAGACTGCTTGTCCGACATCCTGGACTGGATGAATAGAAATATCCTCCAACTTAATACTGAGAAAACCGAAGACATTGTTTTTGGTCCCTGCCACAAAATTCCGTTCCTAGCCACTGACTTCTTCCCTCTCCCTGACAATTGCCTTAGACTAAACTAGATGGTTCACAATAAAAACAAGAAATGCTGGAAATACTCAGCAGGTCTGGCAGCATCGGGTGTCGTATTTGACCCCAAGTTGAACTTCCGATCACATATCTGGGCCATCACTAAGACAGCCTATTTCCATCTCCGTAACATCGCCCAATTCCGCCCCTGCTTCAGCTCATCAGTTGTTTAAATCCTCATCCATCCTTTGTTGCCTCTAGACTTGACTATTCTAATGCACTCCTGGCGGATCTCCCACTTTCTACCCTCTGTAAACTTGAGATCATCTAAAACTCTGCTGCACGTTTTCTAATTCACATGCCATTCACCCATCATCAATGCACTCGCTGACCTACATTGGCTCCCAGTTAAGCAACGCCTCAATTTTAAAATTCTCATCCTTGTTTTCAAATGACCCCATGGGCTTGCCCCTGCCTATGTCTGTAATTTCCTCCAGCCCCACAACCCTCCGAGATATCTGCATTCCTTCACGCCTTCAACTCTAGCCTTCTGAGCATCCCCGATATTACTCCCTCCACCACTAGCAACCATGCCTTCGGCTAACAAGACCTGAAGCTCTGGAATTCCCTTCCTGAACCTCTCTGCCTCTCTACCTCTCTTTCCTCCTTTAAGATTTTCCTCAAAACCTACTTCTTTGACCAAGCTTTTGGTTACCTGTCCTAATATCTCCTTTTGTGCTCGGTGCCAAATCCTGTTTGGTAATGCTCCTGGGAAGCACTTTGGGACATTTCACAACATTAAAGGTATTATATAAATACAAGTTGTTGTTGTCATTCATGTACACACTGAAAATCACGACACTTGAAATTTTTTTTGTTTCAGCTTTCTCTAGCCGTGGATGCATGCTGGGTTACTGTTCCATCAATGACTGAAGTTCCCCCAGTACCTCACTTAAGTGGTCATGTGTGTGAGCTCAGCAGGTGAAATTCACTGGCTACTTCACTACGGGGAGCATCACAATTGAGCCCAGATCTGAGATGGATGATCTGAGAAGGTGGTGGAAGGTGGCAACCCTGCATTGTGATTGCTTTACAACTGAGTGGCTTGCCAGGGTTGAGAAGGCATGAAGACTCAAGAAGAAAAGCTATGAAATCATGTGGAACAATGATTATCAATATTTCTGACTTTTGGGAGGCGGGATTATGTTAGCAGCAAATTTTTACTATATAGGGGGCATAAGAAAAATTTATATTGAATAGAACAAATTCCTTACTGACACTAAGATCTCTTTATACAAAGACAACAGATCTTGGGACCAAATATTCCTCCCATTTGTAATCAATGGATGGAAAATTCAATTTCCTCAGTTTGTTGCCTGCATTAAAAAAAATGTAACTTTTCTGTTCTAATACTTTTTACATGTATTGACTTGACCATCTGTTAATAGTTCCTGATGTATCTGTAAAGAAGTGCTCATTAATCTTGATATGACTCCAAGTTCTGAATGACTTGGCATTAAGCATGGCGTTAATGGTCATGAGTTAAAGCCTGGCTTGGGTGTAAAATTAAAACTCGACACAGGCCTGACCCGAAAACAACCAACCTGAACCTGACCTGGGCCCGGGCCTGAGTCCTTCAATTTTTTTAAATGCCCGACTCGACCCAAAAATAACAAACATATTATTGAAATAGAAAAAAAAATCGTAGATTAAAATGAAAACAATACGAAAGCAAAAAGTATAGTCCAGCCCGACTGGACCTGAGCCTGAATGCTGGACATAGAATACAGACCCGAACCCAAACCCGACACATGTAGTCGGGTTTGGTCGGGTAGCCAGACTTTGTCATGAGTCACAGTTTCCAGATCAATCCATGTCTCTGCTGTGCTATTTAATCTTAGGCACTACACTTGGCCTCATCATCCCAGGTTAGAGAGGGTAAATATCAGATAAATCTCTGCCACTGATCACTATTCAGCAAACTTTTGTTGGAAAGTCATGTGAGTGGATGTCAAGAGAGGGCTTGGGTTTTGTTGTGATGCCCTCCACAGTTGAATAGCCTACTGGTATACACTGTCCAGGCTCACATACAAATAATGACCACTTGGGAGATGTACAGAAGGCTGGCAAATATTCTTGCTACTGTACCCACCTTACCCTGCATGAAATCAACTGGGAAGGGATATAAATTGGATAAGAAAATTAGCAAGAATAAACATCTTGCTTATCTCAAATTATGTCTGTGACCATTTTGTGAATAGATCCTGCATGTAATCAGAAACAAAAATGTTGCCCAATTTGGTCACTTAGTTCTCCTGCAATGTTAACTTGTCAAGCAAAGTTATAAGTTTAATGACATGTTATGCAACAAATTTACTGCACCATTGCATCAATAAATCTGAATATTTAGAAATCAAAGTAATTAAGTTAGTTAACAGTACACCGAGGTGACGTCTTCGTATAAAAGAGAGCCATTCACTCAGTTGTGCAAAAATCTATCAGAGCTCAGATGCATAAGAATTCCGTTATGTACCATTGGGTGTGAGAACCTATATTTATTCTATATGAAGATTGTTGATAATTTCACTGCTTCCAACATGATAATTTGCTGCAGTGAAATTAAAAACAATGATTCACTGAAGCAAATAATCCTGTTAATCATTTCACATACTGTCAACGTTTACAAATGGTTAGTAAATTATGGGGTTTTTACATTTGTGAAATAGAAACAGTAATATACATCCACCACTATTTGTTTTCATTGGAGTAAGAGGAACCTCATTGTTGTATCATAGAAATAATTCTGCTCACTGTGGAATTAAAGGCTCAGTGCAAGCTAGAAATGTTTTCATGCAGGCAGGGTGCTTGCACTGTTCCAGTTGCCAACAGACAGGCAGGGTCAGGTATGATTTTATTATCATTATGTGTGTCAATGCCAAGTCTTATTTCTGATGATCCTTAATGCCATGGTGGCAATTTTATTTCTAATTTATAGTTCTTTTTATTCTATCCATGCTATGGACCATATTCCAGCTGAGTAACCATTGAGAGAGAAGGCATCCAGCACTAAGATTTTTGCTGTTAGCATTACCGTTTGAGAGGAGTCTAAGCAATTCACCCTCATAATAATTGCTCCTGCTCTATGGGTTAGTTGCTGACATATACTCTGTACATCCTGGAACAGCATTGTCTGTTGCATGGGAGTGACTAAGTTGAGAAACACAGGTCTAAATGCTCCCCATTACAGTGTATTAGAACTGCACTGCATGATCAAACTGAAAGTTGTCCCTAGAAAGTGTGCCTGTGTAACGTACTGAGCAAGGACAGAATTGGCCTCCAATGTAAAACAGATCTGAAACCTGAGCAAATAATGAATTCCCAACACTCCTTAAACCAGCAATTTGTCACTGTCATTTTTGTGTACTTACTTCCAAAAGCAGTCACTCAATTCATTTTCACATTGTACTTGAGTTCAATGAAACTAATAACCATAGGTTGAATTTGTGTGCTGGTGAAAGATATACAATGTGAAACATTAACTTGTCCTTTCTCTTTACATATGCTGATGAACCTGGTGTGTCTTTCCAGTGATTTTCTGCTTTCATCGGGAGTGGGGCGGGGTGGGGGGGGTTGCCTAAATTTTCTGAATCCTCACTGGAACCTGTAATCATGTAATCAAAAAAAAATTGATGCAGTTTTCTGATATGCATTGGTGGCAGGCAAGGTCCCACATTGTTGGTGTGGATGTGGTAAGAGTTTGTGTAAGATGCAATTCTGTTACTGGTGTTAGCTGTGGCTCAGTGGTCGCACTCAGTATCTCTAAATCAGAAGGTTATGGACTCAAATCCTACTCCAGAGACTTAAGCACAAAAATCTAGACTGACAAATCGGTATAGTACTGAGGGGGGCACTACCTTTCAAATGAGATATTAATCTGAGGCCCTATCTGGTGGATGCAAAAGATGCCATGGCACTATTTCAAAGAATGGCAGGGTATTCTGGCCAATATTTATCCCTCAACTAGCATTGCTAAAAAAAAACAATTATCTGGTCATGACCACATTGCTGTTTGATGGGACCTGGCTGCTGCATTTCCCTCATTACGACAGTAACTACACTTCAAAAAAAGTACTTCATTGGTTGTGAAGTCCTTTGGGATACCCTGAGGTTGTAAAAGGCACTATATGAATGCAAGTTTTTATATATTGGTATTTCTGATATATACGCATACGGTCTGTTTGGGAGATGGACGTGGGAGAGACAGTGAAGGACAGGCAGGCAGTGAGTGAGTGAGTGTGAGAGAGAGAGAGAGAGACAGTAAAAGGGAAGTCCCAGGCAATACTGCAGCTCTTGAGCTCTCCGGCAGGGGCTGTACTGAGTGTGCGTGGCCGGGAGCGTCCGAACGTAGCCATTTAAAGTTAAAGGGATGTGATTGGTGGGAGTGCGAGTATGAGCCTGAGTTGTGTGTGTGTTTGAGACTCTGTCTGTCTCTCTGCACAGAACGTGACTACATTATTTTATTCCCCCTTCTCTCTCTCTTTCCCCCATGTTTTTTTTCTTATTCAAGATGTAACTTCACTACACGTAGCTTTTTTTTTTAACTTCGTCTTTTTCGTGTTGCTCGGGAGCAGTAGCTGTAACTGGTGTCGACGAGCTTTTTTTTTGTAAAAAAATGTTTTATTGAAGTGAATTATTTATTTTTTTCCTCCCTCCCAACTTCGGATTTAATCAAAAGGCGAGCAGGCACGGCAAGCACGGAGAGGGAGCTTTGTAAATATAGACCAGCCAGGGCTTATCCACATCGACGAGATTGATTCATGTGGAATTTTCTTCTCTTCGCAAAGAAAATTGGGACAACAGGATGACCAGAGAAAGACCCAAGAGGAATATAATTCACAAAAGATTAGTAAGTGGCTCGAGAAGTTTTTTTTTTAAATCTTCCTTTTTTTCCCCTGAAGGAGGTGGTTGGGCTTTAACATTTTCCTCCTTATTGCGAGGCATTTTTGTTTTGTTTATGATTTTTGGCTGCTAATACTGCAAGGTATGCCCATTGTATGGTTCTCGTTTTATTTTGCTAGTTGTGGACACAATGATTTTTAATGGATTATCTCTTTATGTTGGTGTATGCTGTGTACAGAGAAGAGTGATTCGGTGACAGTCTTGGCCGTCCCTTACCGGATCAGATCTAATTATTTAGTGGTTGTTGATCCGGCCTGTTGTATTTGCAAAGCTGCTCCTAGGGAGGAAAGGGAAGTGATCACGTCCCCCCACGAATACTTGTGAGCCGTTTGTTCGCCTGGTGCTCCAGCGACGCCAGACTCCTCGTCCTCTGCAGGATTTTTCCCTGCTCTACCCCCATTTTGGATCTTTCTGCCGCCACCGATTGGTTCTGCTTGGATTAATGGCAACCTGCATTGCCTTGTTGTTGAACTCTTATTTCCAAGCAGGTTTCTCCCCCTTCTCCTCTTACAACTGGACTACATTTTCAACCATTTGTGATACAGCCCAGAGCTTCTATCCTATTTTTATTTAGGTTTCAATAACAAGTTGCAAAAAAAAATGTTTTTAGAATAGTTTTTTTCGGGTTTTGTTGTTTGCCACATGGTCACGCTGTAATCTTGTAGCAATGTTTGCATTCTCATTTCCCCCCCCCCCCTCTTCCTTTCTCCAACCACCATTCTTCAAAGGGTTACTATCTGCAGTCGGCGGATGTGAATTATTCAGGGCCTTTAGGTAATGGAGTAGTGAGAGATTGCAGATGTTTGAAAGGCTTCCATTGCTATTTGGGTTGGAAAGCGACAAGGTTTCTCTTCACCCCCCACCCCCCACCCCCCACCTCCCACCTCCTCTCCAGTTTTTGGATTTGTAGTGACCTCTGACTTGCCAGACGCCAGTGTTTAAATGAGGAAGGTGACACGTCCACCACACTACACAACTCGGTTCCATGAAACATTGCAAAGACTTCGACCAGTATTGCACTCTCCAGCCCCCGCTCCAAAAAAAAAAGCCTCTTATCGGTCCCTCCCTGACGCGGGAGGCGCTTTATTGTCCTTCTGTAACTTGTCAAATTGCTGAATCGATAGAAAGCGACCGTCAACATTCTGGTGGCATCACGGAAACAACGACGCACAAACAAAAAAAAAACACACACAACTGGAAGTATATTTTAAAGAACATCTGACGCATTGCAGGGATACGTGTTAAAGTTTATTTATTAGAACGATCTCTCTCAATTTAAAATCTGTGTGCGATGTTTTTGTTTGTCCCCTTCCCTAAACATTGCTTTTAAAAAAAGCTTTCGAACAAAAGAGGAGGGGGTAAAAGTTTTGGGTATTGTCCGGGCACGGGTGGCCGGTCTCCTTGTGAAAAGGCCATTAAGGTCCCAGTGTGTCCTCGGCCTGTTGGGAGGAGCGCCCCCCCCGGGTTTGTGTGGCCCGCCGGGGCTGCTGCTGGATCGGCTGCAACAGGTCGGCACGAGGGCGGCTTCGAACGCTGTGTCGGCCGCGACGTTCCAAGCCGTGTGCGACGTCAGCACGGTCCGGAACCTTGGGACACGAGGGGAGAACCGGCCTCTGTGACGTCACAATGGAGGGGGCGGAGAGGAGCTCGCGGAAGCTGCGGCCGCTCCACGTGACCAGTTGCGTTTTAATTCACAAAAAAGAGAAATGTTACTTCTGAAGTCTACACTTCCCGCCTGCGACTGAGCACTGTCGGAAATTGCTACCTTCTCATGTACTTGCACGCACCTTGGTCGATCCGGGGTGGGGGGCGGTCTGTAGCGCCACACTTAGTCATTGAGATTTACTTTTACGTAAACGGCGTCCTTAATGACGAGTTTGCCCTTTTTTTGGGGATTGCTGTGTAGGTTTTGGGTAAATGCAGAGAGGAAAGTGACCCGCTGAGCAGCGCCACTTTTTTCCTGTTGCTTTTTAAAGTTTTATAACTTTTCCTCTATCACAACAATGACTACACGTCAGAAGTACTGCATTGACTGTAAAGCGCTTTGAGACGTCCAGTGGCCGTGAAAAGCGCTATGGAAATGCAAGTCCTTCTGCTTATAACTGGAGGCTGAAGCTGTGAATCAGTGATCGTAGCACTTTGTTTTTGGATAATTACATGGAGTAGGCTGTCTAGTTGGGCACAGGATGTCTCATACTGTAATTGGAATGACTTCAGACCTCCTCACGAACGGAATGACTGTTCCACCCAGCAACTGGAACATCATATAACAGCAGTAGGTGTACAATTCTAATCCAGTCTTCCGGTTTGGTTCTCTGCCACCTGATGCATCTTTGTCTGCTGAAGACTCTCCTGACCTTGCTGCTTTTTCCTTTCCGCCCCACAAACATATTTTTTGTTCACTCGCCGACCATTGCCACGCAACGTGCTTCAATGCGTTTTTTGCACGTAAATGAGTGCTGCTGAGATGTAAATGATATGTAAAAACATATCCATGTGCTGTTGTGGTGGGGTGATTATGGCTTCCCTGTGATACGAAAGAAGCCTGTTTCCTTTAGATAGATTCACCGCTTTCTCCTAGAGGCAGGGGTTGTTCTGACTGGCTGCAAAATGAACAGCCATCCGACATGGACTCGATGGGCCGAATGGCCGTCTTCTGTGCTGTAAATAAATGACTAATGTCATGAAGAGCATCATCTTTTTAGTGTCTTTACTGTGCTGCCGTCAGAAATAACCCCAGCTTTGGAGGCAGCATTTTGAATAAAGCGATGCTGTAGACCCCAGTGTGTTAGAGAGCTATAGCATTGAAACAGGCCCTTCTGCCCACCGAGTCTGTGCTGACCAACAACCACATATTTATACTAATCCTACATTAATCTCATATTCCCTACCACATCCCCACCATTCTCCTACCCCTTACCTACACTAGGGGCAATTTACAATGGCCAATTTGCTTAGCAACCTGCAAGTCTTTGGCTGTGGGAGGAAACTGGAGCACCCGGCGGAAACCCACACGGTCACAAGGAGAACAGGCAGTACCCAGAACCGAACCCGGGTCGCTGGAGCTGTGAGGCTGCGGTGCTAACTACTGTGCCGCCCTGTTAGAAAATCAATTTTTAAAAAGTGCCTTCTATGGGTAGCAATGCTACCCTGATCACAGTATAAAAAAAGGAAACTAGCTGGCAGAGGTGGGTGTGATTTTGATCACCAGCAGACTGCTTGTGCAGTCCAGCAAGGAGATTCTTTTTCTGCCCTCAAATGTAATTTCACAATTGAACATGCCCATGCTCTGTTTTTATGCTGTGAAGTCTGCTTTGCAATACAAATGTGGTGGATTCCACCACACTGGGACCTATATGTACTGCTGTATTATAAATGTTTTGCAGCTGGAGTCAGGACCATCCCAAGCCTTCCTGTGATAACGATGCAGTCTATTCTCACTCTGAACGTCCTGAAGTTATCCACTAAATGCAAGTGCCATTACAAAGGCAGAGGAGGAGAGGGGCAACCATGTTTGGAGGAGATCTTTAGAATGAGACTTGGGGCATCAGAGGAGTGTTGAATGAACTTCCACCAAGTGCAGTTACCTTGGAATCCAAGGGGATGAGCAATTAAAAGGGAGGGATAAAAAGAATCAAGGACAGCAAAGATATAACTGGGTAGACAAACAACAAACAGTAAATTAGTGTTTAAGTTTTTTTGTGCATAGCAATACCTGGAAAAATTATTTGTAGTATTTTATTTCCGGGGGATCGGTTTGGTGAAATGCTTGCTGTGCTGCACATGGGATATCTGCCATTAAGTTTGATCGATTATATTTAGGTGCAGGTCCACTCAGGTTTTCAATGTTAATATTGAGAATTATTTACCACACTTTGGGAGAGTCCGTACCAGACTGGCATGATCCTATTGTTTTCAGATGTCTCTCCTAATTCAGGTTTGACAGCTCTGTATCTTGAAGACGTCAGGACTGATGTATTTGGGTGTTGTAATTTTGGCATTATTTGAACTGCCCTTATGCCAATTGTAACTTGTCATTCCATTTCAATTGGACTCGGTGATAGTGCACCCTACCTCTGAGTCAGAAGTTTGAAAGTTTAAGCTCCACTCCAGAACTGCAGGATCCAATCAGTGCAGTACTGAATGAACACTGCATTGTCAGAGTTGTCGTTCTTCCAAAATTCCCTAGGTTCTAGAACGGTCCCAGTGGATTGGAAAACTGCAAATGTAACACTTCAGTTCCAGAAAGGAGGGAGACAGAAAGCAAGAAACTATAAGCCAGTTAGCCTAACATCTGTTGTTGGGAAAATGCTAGAATCCATTATTAAAGAAGTAGTGGTGGGACATCTAGAAAATCACAATACAGTCAGGCAGTCAACATGGATTTTGTGAAAGGGAAATCATGTTTAACAAGTATATTAGAGTTCTTTGAGGATGTATCAAGCAGGGTGGATAAAGAGGAACATGTAGATGTAATGTATTTAGATTTCCAAAAAGCATTCGATAAGGTGCCACATAAAAGGTATGTACACAACTTAAGAGCTCATAGTGTTGGGGGTGTTATATTAGCATGGGATAGAGGACTGGCTGACGGGCAACAGAGAGATGAGATAAATGGGTCATTTACAGGATGGCAACTAGTGGAGTGCCACAGGGTTCAGTGCTGGGGCCTCAACTATTTATGATCTATATTAATGACTTGGATGATGGGACTTGACTGTATTGCAGCCAAATTTGCTGACAGTGTGAAGATAGGAAAGCAAGTTGTGAGGAGGATAGAGAGAGCCTGCAAAGGCATATAGATGGGTTGAGTGGGCAAAAATTTTGCAGATGGAGTATAATATGGGAAAATGTGAGGTTTCCACTTTGGCAGGAAGAATAGAAAAGCAGAATATTTAAATGGGGAGAGAGACTGTAGAATGCTGTGGTACAGAAGGACCTGGGATCCTTGTAAATGAAAAGTCAGCATGCAGGTACAACAATCAATTAGGAAGGCAAATGGAATGTTGGCCTTTATTGCAAGGGGGATGGAGTATAAAGTAGGGAAGTTTTGCTACAACTTTGTAGGGCATTGGTGAGACTGCACGTAGAGAACATTTTATTGCAACATTTAAACCAGACTGATTTTAATTTGGTCACCTTATTTAAGGAGGGACATTAAGGAGGGAAAGTGGAGTTAAGGCCATAATCAGATCAGCCATGATTTTATTGAATGGCCTACTCCTGCTCCGAATTCTTGTGTTCTAAACCAAAGCCCCACCTGCCTGTTCAGATGGTCATAAGAGAACCCAAGGCAGTTCAAAGACCAGGGATAAAAGCAAAATACTGCAGATGCTGGAAATCTGAGATTAAAAACAAGAAATGCTGGAAATACTCCGGTCTGGCAGTATCAGTGGAGAGAGAAACAGTTAACGTTTCAGGTCAGTGACTCTTCATCAGAACTGGCAGAGGCTAGAAATGTAATAGGTTTTAAGCAAATAAAGCGGGGGTGGGGCAAGAGATAACAAAAGAGGTGTTGATAGGACAAGGTCACTTGTCTTAGCCTTCAACCACATTGTTGTTTGTGGGAGCTTGCTGTGCCCAATTGACTGCCACATTTCCTACATTACAACAGTGACTACACTTCAAAAGAAAAAGTACTTCCTTGGTTGTAAAGTGCTTTGTGACATCCTGTGGTTGTGAAAGGTGCAATGCAAATGATTTTTTAAATTCTCTTTCAACCAACCCAACACCACCAAAACAACAACAACTCTTATTTATATCGTGCTTTTAACATAATAAAACATCCTAATGTGCTTCACAGGACCATTATAAAACAAAGTATGAGACAGAGCCAAAAGAAGTGATATTGGGTCAGATGATCAAAAGCTTGGTGAAAGACGTAGGATTTAAGGAGTGTCTTAAAGCAGGAAAATGAGGTACAAAGGTAGAGAGGTGTAAGGAGGGTATTCCAGAGCTTGTGGCCAAGGCAACTGAAGGCACAGCCATCAATAGTGGAGCGTTTAAAATTGGTGATGCACGAGAGGCCAAAATTAGAGGAACACAGAGACCTTGGAAGGTTGTGGGGCTGGAGGAGATTACAGAGATAGGGAGGGGCAAGACTATGGAGGGACTTGAAAATGAGGATGAGAGTTTTAAAATCGAGACACTGCTTGACTGGGAGCCAATATAGGTCAGTGAGCACAGGGGTGAAAGGGGAACGAGAGATGGCGTGAGTTAATACACGGGCAGCAGAGTTTTGGATGGCCTCAAGTTTACGGAGAGTAGAATGTGGGAGACCAGCCAGGAGTGCGTTGGAATAGTCAAGTCTAGAGGTAACGAAGACATGAATGAGGGTTTCAGCCGCAAAGGAGCTGAGGCGGGATGAAGTCGGGCGATGTTAGAGGTAGAAGTAGGTGGTCTTAGTAATGGCCCGAATATGTGGTCAGCAACACATCTCAGAGTCGAATGTGATAAGTTTGCGAACAGACCAGCTTAATGTCAGACTGTTGCCAGGGAGAGGGATGGATTCAGTAGCTAGGGAGTGGAGTTTGAGGCAGGGACCTAAAACGATGGCTTTAGTCTTACCAATATTTAGGGCAGCACAGTGGCGCAGTGGTTAGCACCGCAGCCTCACAGCTCCAGCGACCCGGGTTCAATTCTGGGTACTGCCTGTGTGGAGTTTGCAAGTTCTCCCTGTGTCTGCGTGGGTTTCCTCCGGGTGCTCCGGTTTCCTCCCACATGCCAAAGGACTTGCAGGGTGATAGGTTAATTGGCCATTATAAATTGCCCCTAGTATAGGTAGGTGGTAGGGAAATATAGGGACAGGTGGGATATGGTAGGAATATTTAATTGAAAGAAATTCTGCTCATCCAGTACTGGATGTCTGATGAGCAGTTTGATAATTTAGCAATGGTGGAGGAGTTGAGAGAAGTGGTGGTGAGATAGAGCTGGGTGTTATCAGCATATGTGTGAAAACTAATGCTATGCTTTCGGATGATGTCACTGAGGGGCAGCATGTAGATAGGAAATAGGAGGGCCAAGTACAGATCCTTGGGGGACACTAGAGGTAATAGTGTGGGAGCAGGAAAATAAGTCATTGCAGGTGATTCTCTGGCTATGATTAGATAGATGAGAATGGAACCAGGTTAAAACAGATTAACTTGTCACTGTACAGATTGGTACATAGTTTGTCTACATAACAGTAGCGTGACTGCACTTCAAAAGCTGTGAAGCACTTTAGGACATCGTGAGCATATGAAAGGTACTATAGAAATACAAATTACTTTGCCCCCTTTATAATGCACATAATTTGCATTAATATAGCGCCTTTCACAATCTCAAGATGTCCTCAAGTCCTTTACAACCAAAGTACTTTTGAAGTGTAGTCACTGTTGTAATGTTGAGAAATATGACAAGCAGGATTCCACAAACAATGCTGAGAGAAATAAATGCCAGATAATATCTTTTTGGTGTTGTTTGAGGGATAAATATTGAGCAGGACACTGTGGAAACTCCCCTGCTACTCTTTAGAGTAGTGCCATGAGATCTTTTACGTCCACTTGAGAGGGTATACAGGGCCTCGGTTTAACATCTCTGCTGAAAGATGGTACTGCCGACATGTGACACTCCCTTAATCAGCCTAGTTTTTGTGCTTAAATCTCTGGAGTCAAGCTTAAATCCACGACCTTCTGACTTGGGCAAGATTACTAGTATTGACTCGAGTCTGACACCTAAAGGCATTAACTCTTAGCAATAGGAATACAATTTTTTCGCCGCTCTTTTTCTTTTCCATCTTGTGGTATTTGGTTGCAGGACTTCCCATTTCCTTTGGTTATGAAACTTTGGCTGGAATTTCTTGCAGCATGTCAAAGACCTTATTTAACAGATGCAATTCAAGAAGAGATGTTTGCAGCAAAATTAAATGAGTACTTGGGAGATTTGTTGTTGAAGTTTTTGATTGAAAAATTCCTATAGACACCAATTAATATACAACCCAATTATAAGGTTGGGAAAGGAATATGGCCATTTTAACCCTAGTTTTCATTTAAATAGTGGACCAAAGGATAGGAGGCAGTTGTGATTTTTGTTTGAATGTTTAGCAAGCGATTGGCTCTGTGCTACCAGCAAGTAAATTACAAATGTAAAGTACTGAACGTAGGAAGGGAAAATGAGTGATACATTTACTCCATGCATGATATTAAAATAGCTAAGGATAAAGCTAAGAGACCTGTGAGTCTTCGTAGACTTGACACTCAATGTGTCCATCCAGTGCACAGTGACAACAGTGCAAATGGAATATTGAACTACTTCGCCGAAATAGAATACAAGTTAGTGGAAGTTGTAATCAAACTGTACAGTGCTCTGGCCCGACCACACATTGAATACTATGTCTTATTCTGGTGGCTGAGAAACAAAGGAGATATTCAAGTACTGGATGCAGTGCCAAGAAGAGCCACGAGGCTGATTCCTAACATCAGGGATCTGAGTTATGTGGAAAGATTGGAGAGTCTCGGACTTCTCAGTATGGAAAGAGATGAGCTTAGGTTTATAAAATAGTTAAAGGAATGGAAAAACGTAATCCAACTGCTGCTTTAAATTGTGGGAGGAGGACAAGGGGCCAAGGGTTCAAACTAGTAACAGGTAATTTTAGGACTGTTACTAGAAAACCTTTCTTCACACAAACTTAGAATAGGAGCAAAGTCCTGGGTAGTCAAGGATGATTAGATGGAGCAATGAGGGAAGCATTTGGCCATTCTGGATAGATGTATTAAGAAGGGCTGAATGGCCTTTATCATCCATAAGTACCTCGTAACCGTGTTCACTTTGGGAACAGTTGGCGTATTTCAAAGTTGCACTATAAATGTTCACAACTGAGAGAGGTTTAATTTTTTTTTTGTTAGGTTTTTGTTTTCATTTCTTGATACCTTTTAGAACTGTTGAGTCATTCTTTGCTACTTTCAAAGCAACAGAGCCAGTGGCTTTACTGCAGTTTCTGTCATGCCACCTTTTGTTAAACTTTTTTCCCCTTTAATACTTTGTTTTCTCCTGTACTATTTGCAACATTCCCTGACCAAAACTGGTCAGTGACTTGCTGTGCTAGTACCAGTCTGTCTGTGAGGAGACATCAGGTATACGTAAACTGCTTTGGATAAACACCTGTCCTTTCTTTTGGGGAACTATAATAGTCCATTGTCTCAACAAATATGGGAGTTTCTGCAAAAAATTGTGATAGAAAGTTACACATTGTCACTCTATGTATGTGTACTACCAGCAGGCTTTCCTAGTGTTGCAGCTGCTTTGTTTGGCAATGCTATTCTGGAAATAGACGGTATGATTGATCTCATTAAAGTAGAAAGAATGTTTAAGGCTGTAGATGCATTCCATTTGGAGATTATGCCAATGGCTCAATATGTATCTAATGAATAGCAAGATCCCAGGTTCCATCTCTGGTCTTTGATGAGTTACTTCAACTTGGCAGGATGGTATTCGATTTAAGATGGGAAAGACATCCAGGTTTGTCATTTTCATTAATGACCCATGAAAGAAGAGTGTGTATGTGGACAGGTTAGGCTGAGGCCCTTGTGATTTAATAGCTTGATGTTTATATCCAGGATGCTCAGTTGAATAATGGGAGAGTAACTGGTGCTTAAGGAGTTGTATATCCAGCAAGGATAAAATGACATTGAGAGGAAAAGATTTGTTGGGGGAGTGGAGGAAGAAAGTACTCTATTTGTAGATAACCCAAGCAAGCCAGGAAATTAGGAATAGAGGACATAAATGGAAATTAGCGAGCTGTAAATTTAAAACCAGTGCCAGGAAGCACTTCATTAAGCAAAGAAGTGATAACTGTTTGAAATGATCTGTTGGACAGAATAGTATAAGCAAAACATGGAGTTGTTCAAGTTGCAGTAAAGGATGCTTGTGACTTTGTAGAAAATGGATGCCTTTCCAATGATGGGGTAGATATTTGCTGTTAAAAAGATGAAATAGCCCCCATGTGCAGTGCCAGTCTGCATAGAATGAGGTTGCCATGTTGAGAGGCTGTAATTTTATACAGAGCTGCTTTGATCTCCTCTTCCTAGTACCCAGAAGGCCTATGTGAACTCTGCTTTAATTTCTCAGTTAAGTTTCCATTAACCTAAACTTTATAGAACTTTTCAACAGCTACAATAAAACAGTGTGCATGACTGACCAAGTTGTAAACTAATTTTCACCAGCTTCATTCCATGCTCTCCCACTTCTTAAGGTCACTCACTAACTGCAATGTGGCTGAATTTTCGTTAATTTGCTTTTGCTCACTCATAATGGGGATTGGAGCTCTGCTTGGGTCAGGTGAGGTACATTAATATAGTTCAAAGTCTCCTATGATGATTGCGACTGCTGTCACTGTTTTTCCAGTGGGAGAACTTGCCCAGAGATTGAGAGCTAAAAAGCTTTCCCACGCATCTGGTAAATCTATTTGGAATGTTGGCTTGTGTGGTAAAACCTGAGTTTAATGATCTGAATTTGTATCCGAAATGGCATGGGGAGTTGAATTTATGACTTGAGAGAACTGACCTTAGCATATTTGAATCATTTCATAGTAAACACAGTGCTTTATAGTGGATGAAACGTTCTAAATTTTTAAGTTGCTGGGTGTGTCTCCTTCTCATTTATGCCATCAATGGAACTATTTTTTTTTAGGAGTTTCTGCATTCTGGTAAATTTTGCCTTTTTCTGTAGTGCAGATAACGGTGCAATTTTTCAGTGTGACAGGAAAGTCAAATTGAGGTTTTTGGTGTCATTTTTGTGAAGCAGAGTGTTATGACTTGTACAATAAGTCATGGATATAGTCATTATTATGTACAGATGGGGTAATTAGTTCATTGCTGTGGGAATATGATGACTTGGTGGATCTCGATTGCAGTGGTTTTATTTTGCCCACTAGCTCACCTACCAAATCAGTCGCATCTGCTTAGTTACTATAACATCCTGCTCAGAACAATGAAAGGCATGTCAGCACAGTACATGTGACTGCATTTCAAAAGTACTTAATTAGCTACACAGTACTTTAGGATGTCCTGAGGTGGTGAAAGATGCTATATAAACGCAAGCCTTTCAGATAATAGTGCTTTAAATTACTTTTATTATGTCCTTGAGTGTTTGTCAGTGGAATAAAATTTACGCAAATGCAATGTTTCTGTGGGGGGAGGGCAATTAATTTTTTTGATTACACCTCTGAAGCAGTGTAGGCTTTTTTACATTAAAGTTGCCGTATAACTACAAATACAAGCTGTTGTAATAGCTGGGATTTCTCCACACTTTTAAACTTGCAGCAAGCAGGCATCTGAATTTCAATGCATGACTGCCTGTTGCTGCAGTTGCGTAGTATGCCTAACCACAATCTTCCCCTTTCTTCCTTATACCGTTTGCAGGCAAATTCCCAAATTATAAAATTATTCCTAATTGTACTTTTTATTTACGTGGTTGCGGGGTGGGGTGGCGGTGGCGTGGATGGTGCTGGTGCAGGGGATTGGAGAAAAATAATAGCTGATCTACTGCTGAATTTTCCCAAAATCTAATCGTATTTGATGCTGGGTAATTCTCTTTCCAGCTGCATTTGTAGATGGTGCATCATGACTTGTTACATGAGTGTCTCTGTAACCTAAATTAAACTGTAAGGAAGTGTTTTTTTTTCTCAAACTGTAGAAATAGCTTAAGTGTCACAATAAGTGTGCAAAGGGTTTTCCCAGAGGTTTCTTTGTAACATCAGAATTTCATCCAGGAAATGTTTAATTTTTTTTTTAAAACCAAAAAGCTGGAAAAGAAAGAATCCTGGACAACACTCCATTTTGGATCTCTTTTCCCCGGCACCTCCCCCCCCCCCAGCCAACCACAAATCACTAATCCTTGAAACTTAAGGAAAATGAATAGTAATCGGTTAGGTTTAACTTTGTTCTTGGTCCTGCAATCAGTTAATCAATGCAATGTTTGTGTTAGTCTCTGCTGTTACTTGAATGGGGGAAGAAGATGGGATCAAAACAGTGGAGGATAGGATGCTAGGTAACATGTAAAGCAACAGTGTGAAAGGTGACTGAATTGACAGTGCATTGCTCCCATCGCAATCAGAATCATATATTTTGATTGAGGGCTTTGTCTTGAGCGGTCGTGTCGTAACATGAGGGGCATAGATAGGGTAGATAAGAAACTTTTTCCCTTAGCGGAGGTGTCAATAACCAGGGGACACAGATTTAAGGTAAGGGGCAAGAGGTTTAGAGGGGATTTGAGGAAAAATATTTTCACCCAGAGGGTGGTTGGAATTGATAACACAGTGCCTGAAGGGGTGGTAGAGGCAGGAACCCTCACAACATTTAAGAAGTATTTAGATGAGCACTTGAAATGGCGCAGTGGTTAGCACCGCAGCCTCACAGCTCCAGCGACCCGGGTTCAATTCTGGGTACTGCCTGTGCTGAGTTTGCAAGTTCTCCCTGTGACCGCGTGGGTTTTCGCCGGGTGCTCCGGTTTCCTCCCACAGCCAAAGACTTGCAGGTTGATAGGTAAATTGGCCATTATAAATTGTCCCTAGTATAGGTAGGTGGTAGGGGAATTGAGGGGAGGTGGGGATGTGGTAGGAATATGGGATTAATGTAGGATTAGTATAAATGGGTGGTTGATGGTCGGCACAGACTTCGTGGGCCGAAGGGCCTGTTTCAGTGCTGTAGCTCTAAATATAATATAAATATAAAGTTGCCTTAAGGTTATTGGTGGGACAATTTAATACAACTTTATAATCTCTCTACACAATAGGTATTCAGAGAATCTTAAAGCCTCTAGTGAGATGTGAGTGACAAGAGCTGCTTGACTAGTAAGCCAGCAAGCCATTTATCATATATTAGCCTAGATTCTGTTTTGTGACAATGCTGGTATTAACCAACACAGTGTATTGGGAGAACGAAACACTAAGTCATGATGCACTATCTACAAATGCAGCTGGGAAGAGTTACCCAACATCAAATTTTAATAGATTTTAGGAAAAGCATCTACATCAGCATTCAATTATCTTTCTCCAACCACCACTACCATCACCATCCGATACACTACAAAATGTTGAATTCTCATGGTTCTCTTCCAAGGTTCAATTAGAACTAAAGGTTTTCACTAGCCTGATTGAAATTCAGAATGTTTTGAGGTGAAGTAGAGCTGTAATCTATATGTGCTTTGTGAACAGGCTTTGAAGCCTGTGTGCTCCTGATGGAGTCTTTTGCTAAATTGGTCAGTCTGCACTTCTGTGCTGTAAAATAGAATAGCTCACAATGAATTCCTGGAAGCAAGCCTCTTCAATCTTTTAATGAGTAAATATTTTGTATTGTGTTATGGTACCTAATGTGAGAAGTCTTAGACCAGTAGCTGCAGCAGCAGTCTCAGTTAATGCCTAGTTTGTGCTACTTGGCTCCAACTGCATATCTCCCAGCCAGGAGAGAACTCTGTACATACAGACATGGGCAGAACTCCCCTGCTGGCCGTTAGATTAACAGTGAAGTCTGTCTACCCTCTTTGAATGCTCAAATCATTTCTAGATATGTTTCAGAAAGGGTCCAGGAAATCCTTGCACATTCTTTAAACCTCAGCAGTGTGTGACTGCCTCCTCGGGTGGGTGGGGGGGGGGGGGGGGGGGGCTGCAGGGAGATGTGCTCTTATTCCTTACCTCTGGAGTCTGGAACCCTATTCTAGGGTTATATTGTATATTCAGTATCACCAGAAAGTAGTTTATACTTCACGCTAGTAATATTTGTAGTTAACACCCTAATTTGGGTACCTCTGGACAGTTGCCTTTGTGGGCTGCATAGGTGCACAATACTGAGCCTTTGCAGAGGGGGAGAGGTCCACAGTACAAAACTTAATTTGGTGTTCCTGTTAAAAGTACATCCATTTCAAACTACTGATACTAGCCGATATTGGGTTTATCCACCAATGGTTTCCAAATCTCTCTTCTCATTTAATTTAAGTAAGACAAAAGAGCAAGTTAGCAATAAAACTAGACTTTGAAGCTTAGATTGCCAGAATTTTGGGGCCCGATATGGTTAGATAAGCCTGCCTGCCCTAAATCATGCCAGTTTATTACATTTTGCTTGGGAATGTTTGATCTGATTAAAAGTCTGGTCTTGTGAGGAATTCAGAATCCGTGGTTGTAGAAAAAGTTGATGCAACAACTTGAATTTATATAGCTCACAATGTAGTGAAATGTCCTAAAGTGCTTCAGAGGAGCATTATCAAACAGAATAGAAGACCATCCAGGGGCATTTTGTGCCAGTTTTTCTTGCCTCATTTTTATAAAGAACTGCATTTCATTCACGTGCTGTACTTGGATAATGTGTTGGCAGGCTGTTCTACCAGAGAGGCATCACAACTGAACTCTATCCTGCCTTCATCTCACATTGGCACATGTGTGCTTCCAGTGGAAGTCTCTGGGTAATGATTAGGAGGAGAAATCCTGATTGTTTTTTTTCCCCTCTCTATTCCCTAGCCTGGGATACTGGGGCCAATGGCAGCAACAGCTGTCCTGCCTGAGGTCAATTAACTCAATACATATTAAATAGCTTCGTGGAGTGCTGGCATGGACTCGATGGACCAAATGGCTGCCTTTTGTGCTGTAAATGACACTATGACACTATGACTCTAGATTAGAGGCAGATCCTGAGACCTTTATGATGATTTGGCCATTCACAGCCTCAGCTACTGGGAAAACTTGTAATGTAATGTTATTAGTTTGTTACATTGAGTAATGTAATAGTTTGTGATGCATATACTATAAGCTGCAGAAGGGGAAAGCAGAAGATTGTTTCGAGCTGCCTGAACTTGCACAAGCTGAATAACTTGTTTTTATTGTCCCTGCTTTATATTTTCTACGCATCAACCTTTTTATCACTCTTAACATTTTCAAGCTGTAGATGGTAATTAACTATTTCTCTTTGCATATATTACAAGAGGAGAAGGACTGATTATTACTTTGTCTAGTAACTTGTACAGTATTTTGTGGCTGGAGTTTGAGCCTTTGACCTGGGTGTGTTCATACTGTGTTCTGTAGACAGTTTGGAGTCAGTGCAATCCCAATCTAATGGCTTCTAAGTTTTGATACTGCTGAATTTTATTTCCTTTGTCGAAGGAGGGGGTCTACTAAATATCGCACCTTGAGTTAGTGTAGATTTGTTTCCTGTTACTTGGGTACTTTTTCTTTTAAAAAGCAGCTTTTCCCCCACACATGTCCTTTCTGTCCTGTTTACCCCACACTGGGTGTAATCCAATGATAGCCTCAGAAACCTTGTTTAGGTGTTTGCTCTTCATGTGTGAGCTGTGGCTATTTGATTTTTGGGTGGGAGGAATGTGGTGAGGTAGGTGTATGTTACAGCCAAATTTGATGCTTTTCTGTGCTGGCGTTCACACTTGTGCTTCTGAGAGTTGATGGAAACTTTGAGTTTTTCCTTCTGTAGCCTGGGTTGTTGCCAATTGCAGTGCACCTGCTGCTTTGCAAGTACTGAGCCTGTACCTTCCCATGAGTACCACATCACATGGTGCAATTTACCCATTGGGAGAAATATGTAAATCCAGCCTTAAAAAAGGGATGTAGTTCCAACTGACCATAAATACAGCATTTTGAATGGTTCCCATGCTGATCTGAAGGTGGTGACTTGTACTGGGGCACAGTTCCACGGACACTGGTAATCAGTCCCATGTCCAAGTGCCCTGTTATTTTGTGAACCTAGATAAGAGTTTTAACTGTTACTCACTCTGGTGGTCTGTCATGTGGACATCATTCTTTATGTTTGTTTGTGTTTCCTTTTTCCCATTTCTTTTTTGTTTATAATTTTTCTATTTTGTACAAGACCTTTACATGCTTTCTCAGGAAATGATTTGATGCCGAGAACATGGCATAAGGAAGAAAGCATGCTTTTTAAGTACTCTGGATGTTTGTGCTTTTCCACATAAGGACTGCACTTCGAAAGTAGTGAATTTGTGAACAAGGTCCCACAAACAGCAAATGAAGGAATAAACATATATTGTTTTTGGTGGATCATCCAGGAATGCAAAGGTAACCCCTTTTTTCTGCTGCAAGCGGTCTTCTTCAACCACTCTCCCCTTTCCCCTCCACCCTCCCTTCCAACAAGTGTGAGGAGCTAATGGACTTCTTTGTCATCAAGATTGAGACTATCCAGTCAGCTGCCTCTCACTTCCCCTAGCCTATTGGACCAGACTTCCTCAATGGCTCCCCGCCCCTGCACCAGCCCTGAACTTTTTTCCTTTTTCTAGTTTCTCTTTTTTTTATGCCCTCCCCAAGCTTATCTTGTCCATGAGAACCATCCCCTGCTCGCTTGACCCTATTCCCACTAAATCACTGACCGTCCAGCTTCCCTTCTTGGCTCCCATGTTAGCTGACATTAACAGTTCTCTCTCCTCAGATTCTGTCCCTCTCCCCTTCAAATCTGCCTCTTCTAAAACTACTGCCCCATATCCAAACTCCCTTTCTTCTCCAAGTCCTTGAATTTGTTGTCCCCTCAAATTCATGCCCATCGCTCATGGAACCCCATGTTCAAATCCCTCCAATCAGGTTTCTGCCCCGTCACAGTCCAGAATAGTTCTTGTCAAAATCGCAAATGATATACTACACAACTGTAGGAAAGGTAAACTATCCCTCCTTGTCCTTCTTGACTTGTCTGCAGCCTAGGGCACAGTTGATCACAACATCCTCCTCCAACACCTATCCACCATCATCCAGAAAGGATGGGAATGCACTCTTCTGGTTCCATATTTATCTAATTGTAGACAGAGAATTGCCATCAGTGGCTTCTCTTCCTATTCCCGCACAGTTACCTCTGGTCTCCCCCAAGGATTTATACTTGGACTCCTATTTCTCATCCATTTGCCGCCTCTCGGCGACTTCATTGGAAAGCAAGTCAGTTTCCACATATATGCTGACAATGCCCAGCTTTCCCTCACCACCATCTCTCTTGACCCCTCCACTGTTTCTGAATTGTCAGACAGCTTATCTGACATCCAGTACTGGATGAGCAAAAATTTCCTCCAATCAAATATTGGGAAGACTGAAGCCATTGTCTTTGGTCCCCTCCACAAACTCCACTACCTCATCACTGACTCCATCATCTCTCCCTGGCAACTGCCTGAGCGTGAACCAGACTGTTCGCAACCTCGGGGTCATATTTGACCCCGAGATGAGCTTTCAACCACATATCCACATCGCCACTATTTCAGTTTCTACCTCTATAACATTGCCTGTCTCTGCCCTGCCTCAGCTCGTCTGCTGCTGAAACCGTCATTAATGCCTTTGTTACCTTCAGACTTGACTATTCTAATGCACTCCTGGTCGGCCTCCCACATTGTACCCTCTGTAGACTTGAGGTCATCCAATACTCTGCTGCCTGTGTCCTAACTCGCACCAAATGCCGTTCACCAGCCACCTGTGTAGTCACTGACTTACGCTGGCTCACAGTTAAACAGCACCTTGATTTTAAAGTTCTCATTTATTTTCAAATTCCTTCGTGACCTGGTCCCTCCCTATTTCTGTAACCTCCTCCAGCCAGCCCTACAACACTCTGCGATATCTGCTCTCCTCTAATTCCAGCCTCTTGAGCTTCCCAATTTCAATTGCTTCACCATTAGTGGCCGTGCCTTCAGCTGTGTGCCTTGGTGTCTTGTTTTATAATATCTCTGGGAAACGCCTTGTGCTGTTTTCCTTTGTTAAAGGTGCTGTATAAATACAAGTTGTTGTGATGGTGGTGTCACTTGAGGGATAAATGTTGGCCAGGAAACCAAGAAAGTTCCCTGTCCTGCTTCAAATATTTCCATGCAGTCTTTTATGTCCATCTGAGTTAGTGGCCAGGGCCTCGGTTTAATACTTCATCTGAATGATGGCAGCTGTGCCAGTGCAGCACTTCTTCAGTAGGGCATTCAAGTGTCAAGTCATGATTATGTGCTTTGTACTGGAGTGGGTTTGAACCATGAGCATGATTCTGAAGCAAGACTGCAACCAACTAAGCCACGGCTGACATTTCACACTCAATACATGTTGTGAAGGTTATTCATAGGTATGCAGTTTATTTTAAATTTATTCCACTTATTTACTTTATGAATCCCCTGGTCAAAATAATCACATTGGAATTTGTTGGACTGCTATCTCAGTACCTGAATGTTACGTGGTTGAAGTTTTAACACTCCGAGGGAATAGTACGTTTGAATGGAATGGTGTGACTCATTTTAATAATGTTATGAACATTGTTGGTCATTTCGGTACCTTGGCCTTTGCAGGGAAAGGTGATATTTCCAACTAACATCTTTGGCTGCAATAGTTTGATTAACAATCCAAGGATATGAGTTCAAATTCCACCGTGGCAGTTTGAGAATTTGAATTCAGTTTTTAAGAGATCTAGAAATATAAAAAATGGTATCAGTAAATATGATCATGAAGTTTTTGGATTGTCATTTAAAAATCCAATTTGTTTACCAATGTCCTTTTTTAGGGATCAAAACCCACTGTCTGGCCTACATGTGACTTCAGTCCCATACCAACGTGGTTTCGTCTTAACTGCCCTCTGAAGTGACCTAGCATGTGCCGACATCCTAGGTGATGGCCACTCCATTGCATCAAACTGCGACTGAGAGTACCACACGGACGGCAATTGTTCCAGAAGGCGGACCCCACCACATTTTGAATGCAACTAGTGATGGGCAATAAATTATGGCCTTGCCAGTGATACCATAAAAGAATAAACTTCTTATGAAATTCTGGCAACCCGTGAAATCCCCTCCACTCAATAGAGATGTGATACTGGTATTATTGGTCATCCAACATTTGCCAAGTATGCACGATCACCCTTGATACTTGATGAAGGCACTCATCATAGAATCCTTCCTTTTCTTTGATGCACAAATCTCCTGATCTAGATACTAGGAGAGCTCGATCATAGTTTTTGACTGCCTACCCATTTTTTACAAGAGTGGGCTAGTTGGCAGTTGGATGCCTTTCATAACCCCCACCTCCTTTGATTCAGTGCCAGAATTATTGCCAGTCTGTTAGTAATCATGCATGTTGCGCTATAGAGGTGCAAGCCTGGAAATTGCTGTGTTCGCTACTTGCAAGAAAGACAGACTTGCATTTCATAAACCATGTTTTACAACCAATAAGGTACTTTTGAAGTGTAGTCACTATTGTAATGTGGGAAATGTGGCAGCCAATTTGCACACAGCAAACTCCCACAGTCATGAGGTGGTGACCAGATAACGTCTCTCTTTAGTGATGTTGGTTGGGGGGATATATATTGACCAGAACACTGGGGAGAATTCCCTTGCTCGTCTTCAAATAGTGTCATGGAATCTCTTGTGCCCACTTGAGAGGGAAGATAGTTTAACGTCTTGTCTGAAAGTTGGCACCTCTGACAGTACAACACGCCCTCAGTACTGGATTGGCCTGGATTATGTGCTGAAGTCTCTGGTGTGGAACTTGAACCCACAACTCAGAAGTAAGAGTCCTACTACTGAATTAAGGCTAACACCCATTTGGACATAACTATGGGTTACAAAAAGATTTTAGGAGAATGTATACCTGGTTTAATGATTTTGACATTTTCAGTCTGTAAGTTTAAAAAGTGCTTTACGTGCCACAGGCTACCCAATGCGGCATTGGCAGCGAGCTGTAGCTGGGACTGGAGGAGCGAACAGGACATCTTTGGTGTCCTTTCAGATCTCGAACTGTTCTCTGCTGCTCGCTCTCCCCTACTAAATCAAGTACCATGGAAGTATGAAAAGAAATTACTCTTGTAGTGGACTTTCTGGTAAGTGAAACTGTAAAAGGGATGGAGAAAAAGCAGGGATGCGTCAGTCTGTCAGAACTGGAATTCTGACTTGAGGTCATCTGAAACTTTAACTCTTTCTCATTCCACAGATGCTGCCTTACTTGCTGTGTATTCCCAGCATTATCAGCTTTCATTTGAGAGCTGGCACAGGTGCAATGAGCCAAAAGGCCTCTTTCTACTCTGTAAAATTCTGTAATCCTAACTGTGTAACGGTAGTTCTTTGCAGAATCCTGACATGAAAATTGAGCTTAGCCGTAATGCCCAACTACTTATGAGCTGTAGGAGTGGGTTGTATGTGTGGTGTGTGAACGCTGGATTAGCCAGCAATTATCCGGGAAATAATCAGCCGCATAAGGCCTAGGTGCAGTGATGCGTGCAACGCTTCAGCACTAAGTTTGGGTCAGGGAGAAACTGAGTGGGAATTATACAGTATAGCGGACCCCCCACAGTTTAGGCCGTAATCGCACATTTGCTGTTGGTCAAAGATTTATGCTAGCAACAATTTCTGTCATCCTGTCGAATGAGAAGGAACTACTTTCAGACATGCAGATGCCCTTCATTGTGCAGTTTGCAGCAGTCTAATTAAGTACCTGCATATTGATCTGTCAATACTAGATGTGCAAGTTATATCTAGGTGATAGTGACCGTGATGCTCCACTGAAAGGTAACTGAAATCCTACATAATTTGGAAAATTTAAAATCAAAACGTAGGTTCTTTGATGTGCAGCATCTGATTTCTGCCACCCACCCCCCCCCCCCCCCCCCCCCCAACCCCAAGGCGGAAGTTTCCTGGGTGTTGAGATTTATGGACAAGGTTTGAAAGACTAAAACTTGTCACAAGGCCATAATTCTACCTAAGAGATGGCCCTAGTTTTGTACATACTTCAGTCAGCCAAGTTCATCCTGGCTCTTGTACAAATGTTTAATGTTTGGTTAAACATGCTTTAAAATACAATAGTTTATCGTAAGACTGAGAAACCAGAAAGGATTGTGTTTAGGTTAGATTTCTTGGATGTGAATTCCTGTTGCGTTTTTAACATTCATTGGTGTGCAGGCCAGCAAGGGCTACAGAATTCTATCTTGGAAAACAGATGTTCTGTTTGTTTTGGTACACTTTGATTAATAATATTTACTAACACAATTTTGTACAGTGTATTTATCCTATTGTTTCAGTCCCCTTTGTGCCCTCCCTTGAATTATAGCACTGATGCACTGTTGAGAGCAATCCAAACCTCATTCTGATGGTTTAAGAGTTATATTTGCTGTTTACTTATTATTGCTCCAGGGTGCAACTGTAAGTAAGTGCATTAGGGACAGATGTCTTAATTTACTGGTGGATCTTAATGCTGCATTTTTAAAATTGGAGTAAATTACTACACATGCATTTTAGTAAATAAATTTAGATTGTTTGCAGAGATTTTTTTTGTGTGTTTCCTTGGCTTTTCTGAGGATACCGACTCTTGCTAGGGTATAGTTTCATGGGCACCAGTAAGCTATTCGCCTGTGGCTGGCATCATAGCTAAGCCAGATCCTATCTTCTTATGTTCCACTCTATGCATAATCACTAGATAGCAATCCTGAGTGGAAATTCCTCTTCCTGACCCCCTCCCAAACCTGTCTAACTCAAAGTGCTTAAGGCCAATTGTAGAACTCGAATTATAGGCCTTGCTGAGGTAAAGTGACTTAGTACAGACCAAGAATTGATCATGAAACTTTCTGGGCTGCATGGCTCAGAACAATGCCGAGCAGTGCCTTTTCCAGTAGCCCATCCTGGAAACTGAGAAAGCTCAACTTCATCTGAGAGGAAATTCTTCATTCTGTTATGGCAGTGGTGGTCAAATATATGGAATAGGTAGCTGTACTTCTGAGCTGTCCTGTGATGTCGCATTGCATGGCTCTTGAAACAGATCCTACGTTTATACTGAAGCAAAATACTGCAGATGCTGGAAATCTGAAACAAAAATAGAAAATGCTAGAAATACGCAGCAGGTCAGGCAGCATCTGTTTGCTGCAGACTCTGTTTAAATAGGCTTTGTTTGCTTGTAGATAAACTTTGGGGGGCATATGGTGACACCACTATTCCCCGGCCAGAAAGGAGATGATTTGGTAATAACCCCGTCAATCAAACCTGGAGACTGCTGTTAGTAGACATTCGAGATATAGCTGACTCTGGATAATTCAAAGGCATTCTTCGCACTGAAAATGTACTGTATTATCCAATAAGTGAAACTCAGCAAAGTGAAAACTTATTGTTTTAAAAAATGAATTAAATGACTGAATTAAGAGTGTGCAATAATTGATTTGCTATTTCCTTACATTGGTCTTCGATCACAAATGCAGATTGGTGTTATTGTTGGTGTGAGGGTGTTTTCCTGCAGCCAGATTTGTGAGCCAGTATCATGGTGCTAATGCTTGGAACTCCAGGTTTGTCTGGCTCTCTGAAGGACTTTGCTTTAAAATTCTGTGCTGGATTATTTTTGAACTTGTAATTCATCTGTATCCATTTTCGGAGCCTCTAACCTGTTTCTCTACATTAGGAAATTGTGCATTTGAAATGTGACCCATGGTTACAGGGTCAGCAGTGTGACATCATGGCTGGCACACAAGCTGCTACCTGCTGAGTGGCTGTTCTTAAATGATATTTATTTATGTTCTAAATATTGTACTGACATTTTGTGACATTTGAATTCTTTTTGAGGATTGCTTCTAAGTGGCGACTCAGTGCCTGGCAACCCAGGTACTTTCCTTTTTAATGGGTTGGTACTAACTTAATCAGAGGTATTACTGGAAACACTATTTGTGTCACTTGCTTTGAACAGGGATGTGATGTGAAATGGAAACTGCAGGTCTACAGGAGTTTTTGTGCTTGAGAAGTTAAACCTGACTGTATTTTGTGGCCCAAATGTGATTGGGTACAATACTACAACAACTACCACTACTAAAATTTATGTGGCACACTGAGCATAGTAATCGTATTGAGCGATATCAATAAAAATATTTTTGACACTGAACCACAAAGAGATATCAGGACAGATGACCAAAAGCTTGATTAAAGAAGTAGATTTTAAGGAGTATCTTAAAAGAGGAGAGGTAGAGAGGCGGAGTGGTTTATGGAGGGAATTCCAGAGCTTAGGGGCCTATGCAACTGAAAGCACGGCCGCCAATGGTGGAGCAATTAAAATTAGGGATGCACGAGAGGCCAGAATTGGGGGAGAGCAGCGATCTTGAAGGCTTCTGGGGCTGGAGCAGGCTACAGAAATGGAGAGGGGTGACGTCACCGAGGGATTTGAAGCCAAGGTTGAGAAATTTAAAATTGAGACATTGTCTGATAGGGAACCAGTGAAGGCCGGCAGGCAGAGGGATGATGGGTGAATTGGATTTGGAGCACATTAAGATACAGGTAGCAGAGCTTTGGTGAGCACAAGTTTATGTAGGGTGGAAAATGGGAAGTCAACCAGGAAAGCAATGGAATAGTCAAATCGAAAGGGGTGGATGAGGGTTTGGCACCTGATGAGCTGACACAGGATTGGAGATGGAAGTAAGCTGTCTTGATGATTCTGCTGATGTGTTCTGTGAATCATACTTGAGTGAAACATAAAACCAAGGTTGCGAATGGTCTTGCTCAGCTTAAGGCAGTTGCCAAGGATGGAAAAGACGGACAGGGAAGAGAATTTGTAGCGGGGATCAGAATTTGTAACTGGGACCAATATTTAGTTGTAGGAAATTTATTCTCATCAATACTGGATGTTGGACAAGAGCGTGACAACTCAGGGTCTGAGGAGGTGGTGTTGGTGAGATATAGCTGAGTGTCATCAGCATACATATGGAACCTGATGGTGTGTTTTCAGGTGCTGTCGCCAAGGGGTAGCTTGTAATGAGAAATAGAAGGGGGCCAAGGATAAAGGCTTGGGGGACGCCAGAGGTGAGAGTGTGGGAAGAGAAGCCATTGCAGGTGATTCTAAGAATGGAACCAAGCTTGCGGAGTTTGACCCAGCTGGACAATGGAGGAGAGTTGTTTGAGGAGGATTGTGTGGTCAACTGTATTGAAGATTGTAGATTGGGTGAGAAGGGATAGTTAATCGTTGTCATAGTTACAAAGAATGTAGTTTGTGATCTTGATAAGAGCATTTCAGTACTGTGGCTGGGCCAGAAACCTGATTAGAGGAATTGAAACATGGAATTAGGAGAAAGATAGGTACGGATTTGGGAAGTGACATGTTCAAGGAGATTGGAGAGGAAAGGGAAGTCAGAAATGGGGCGTAGTTTGCAGGTACAAAGGGACCAAGCGTAGGTTTTTTTTGAGAGGGGTGATGACAGCAGATTTGAAGGGGAGGGAGGGAGGGGACAATACCTGAGGAACCATGGAACCATAGAAAAGTTGTGGCACAGAGGGAGGCCATTCAGCCCATCGTGTCTGCGCCAGCTGAAAAAAAAGTAGCCGCCTGATCTAAACCCACCTTCCAGCATCTGGTCTGTAGTCTTGCAGGTTAGAGCACTTCAGGTGCATGTCCAGGTACCTTTTTTAAATGAGTTGAGAGTTTCTGCCTCCACCACCGATCCGGGCAGTGAATTCCCAACACCCACCACCCTCTGGGTGAAAAAGCTTTTCCTCATGTCCCCTCTGATGCCCCCCACGGGCATTTTGTCCACATTGGAAGGGTCCGCCACCATCCTTTGGAACCTGGCAGCCTCCCAGCAGTCTCTGGGGCGGGGGGGCCATAGAGGCCCACAGAGGGGGCCCCCAGCGGCAATAGTGCTGCCGATGCTCCACGACCGCAACACCCCCCCCCCCCCCCCACACAACGATCACCTGGGCCTGACAACCAGGCCCTGGCTTCCCCAAACCTACCACAAATCCCTGAGGGCACCCTTCCCATTGAGGTGCCCTCTCCCTGGAACTGCAGCCCCAGCAACAGCCACCAATAGCAATGGCACTGCTGAGGATGCTGGCCCTCTGGGCTGCCAGCTCTTGGGGGGGGGGGGGGGCAGACCTTAGTCTTTAATTGGCCGCCACCTGCCGAAGCGGGGCCACCACCCACTTTCAGCCCAGTGGCATCAATTGTCGTAAAAACCCATCTGGTTCACTAATGTCCTTCAGGGAAGGAAAGCTGCCATCCTTACCTGGTCTGACCTAGATATGACTGCAGACCCAAGGCAATGTGGTTGACTCTTAACTGCCCTCTAAAATGGCCTAACAAGCCACTCCGTTGTATCAAATTGCTACAGAACAGTCAAATAAGAATAAAACTGGACGAACCACCCAGCGCCAACCTGGGCACTGGAAACAAAGCCTGCCCAGTCAACCCTCGTTAATCTTGGCACAAGCCCCCAGATGTTGAGCGGGCTGTCCCACAGACTAGTCAAGTAGCAGCCTGACAGTCATACTCATTGGCACTGAAGCAGAGGGTAGCAAGGGCACAATGTGCTCTGGGTGGGGGAATTCCATGTGCATCGCCAAGAGTTACTAGGTAGCACCACTACTGACCAAACTGGCCAAGTCCTGAAAGACATATCTGCCAGACTGTGCCTGCACAGGAGGTTGGAGGACTAACCAGAGGGAAAAACCTGCTTGATCTTGTTCTCACCAATCTACCTGTCGCAGATGCATCTATCCATGACCGTATTGATAAGGGTGATCATCACACAGGTCTTGTGGAGACCAAGTCCTATCTTCACACAGAGGACCCCATCCATCATGTTGTGTGGCATTACCACCGTGCTAAATGGGATAGGTTCAGAACAGGTCTGGCAGCTCAAAACCGGGCATCTATGAAGCGCTGTAGGCCTTCAGCAGCAAAATTATATTCAACCACAATCTGTAACCTCATGGCCGGCACATACTTCACTATCATTACCAACCAGGCAGGGGGCCAACCCTTGTTCAATGAGGAGTGTAGGAGTGCATGCCAGGAGCAGCACCTAAAAATGAAATGCCAACCTGGCAAAGCTGCAGCACAGGACCACCCTCATGCTCTACAGGGAAGCAGCCATGCCACAGACCGAGCCAACTGATTCCACAACCAATGGATCAGATCAAAGCACTGCAGTCCTGCCACAGCCAGCTGTGAAGAACCATTAACAATATCGGCTAACATGGGGCCCAGTAAGAGAAGTTGTGTGGTCAATAGTTCAGTCAGAATAGGATCGAGGGAGCAGGAGGTGGCTCTTGTGAAGGAGATGAGGTCAGAGACAGCATTGCAGGAGATGGAATAGAATCCAGAGAAAGATGAGAGTTCTGGGGTAGGAAGCAGGGTACATTTGGGGAAATTTGTCCTGATGGACTAGGGAAAGAGAGGGAAACAACAGAGGCAGCTGAACAGATGGTCTCCATCTTTGTGACAAAACAGTCCATGAGCTCCTTGCACATATTTGTCAGAGGTGAGGGTGGAGGATGCAGGGGAGGGTGGTTTAAGAAGACTGTTTGTAGTGGAGAGAAGATGGGGATTATCTTTGCATTCCAGGGTGATCGTTGAATAGTGAGCAGTTTTCATGATGGAGAGCATAACCTGATAATGCTTTAAGTGACTTAGTCAGGTCTGGCGATGAATGGTTGAACCTGTTGTTTGCCAAGGATGTTCAAGTCTGCATCTCTGGGATGTGATGAGGGGTATACCGGGATGATTTGGGTGAGAAAGAGTATTAGGGGACCAAGGGCATTTAAAGTGGAGGAGAGAGTGTAGCAGCAGAAATACTATGATCAAAAGGGTAAATAGTTGGGAATATATCCAAAGGTTCTGTATAACTGAAATGTTTTTCCTTTTATATCTACCTAATGCTAAAGTGGGATTTAAAAGCTATTAACACTACTTAAATTCTTGTAAAATAAATACCTTCCTTTTGTAGGTCTACAAAATCGATTTTCGCTTTGTGTACTGTGACCAGCTAGAACAGCCTGTACATCAGACTAGGCCGCATGAAACGTGGTTGGCAGTATTGTGGTTAAGTTGGCCTGATTTACTATTCGGAGTTTGGAAAGATGTAGTCTAGGTATTCAGAAGGTTAGTTCCCATAAATTCAAGTATCTTATCAAATGCCCTGAAGTGGTCTAAATACACATTCAGTGACTGTGGACGTGGTGTATGTCGCAGGGCACTTTATTGGGTTGTAAAAATGTTGAAAGCAGGCGTAGGTTTTAAATGCCATTTTGTTAAACTGGGTGTGACAATAAAATCAAAGTAACATGGATAATGCTGTTTTGTGCAGAGCAGGCTTCTATTTAGACTCCACTGGGTTTCAGACTTAATTCATTGCTCTATGGTGAGATAACCACAGCTGCTGTGGGCCCTTTACAAATGCAAAAAAGCTGTCAGTGGTTGTTTCATCAGGCGCACAACTGATGAGGCCAGTCCAGGAATCCAAAGCAGTGTGTAAATAGAGTAGACATTGGTTTGCAGCTATAAAATATTTGTGAAAGCAATGAGTTATTCTGAACCTTTCTTTGCCATCGATGCCTGCAATAACGATGATGCTGCCTGGCTCCAGTTCCCCATATATATCAGTCTGATTGTGGAGAATGTTACAGTCTGCATCACATGCAGCAATATTAGTTTTTTTAAAAAAAGTGTGTACGTCTGGCAGCAAATTTGAGCACACTATTTTGAGGAAGGCAGGAGATGAATAAAATGAACTGACCTTGAGAGATGTCTAAAAATCCTTCAGAGATGGTCAGTTTAGCTCCTAAATCCTTTTTCTTGCTAAATTCTGATCGTGGTATCTGTGGCACTTGAAAATCAGTTTTGAGTTTCATTGTGACTAGCTGAAGTAGCCTGCAGCTCATGCCTGGTTCACGGGGTCACTGCTGTGGCACGTTGAAGAAGCTGTGACCACTGACTCTCGTCGGTTAAATGGGGTGAAAAATGTACCACACGTTGCGTTCCTGTGTTGCCTTCTAAAAGTGACTGGGACCCAGGCACAACATGAGCTACACATGAAGGAAGAATTTACTTCCTAGGCTGCTACACTTGAAGAGCAGAATTTAACGATGTTCAATTTTTGTCTGATTTAAGCTACGGTGAAGTGACTCGGGAAGTTTTACTGTGTTAAAAGGACTATGCAAATACAAGTTATTGTTTAGCTGCTACGGTAGTTTGGGTTGTGGAAGACCAATCAATGCCTATGCTCCCAGTGTTCCACTTTGCTAAAACGGCCTCCTGATTGTAGGCCGATATTTTGTGTGACTGAAGTTCTGCTGTTGGGTAGGGAGGACAGTTTAAAGAGGAGAAGCTGACATGGACACCATTCTCCCAAGCTCTGTATTATAGAAATGACAAATGTAAAAGCCCATAAAATTGTAAGCTTTGCTGTCCAGATTACTACGGGGAGCAGTTTGCAAAGTCAGTGTTAAATAAATAGACACCACTTTAATATATCAGTCAATATTCTTTGAGCATCTGTCAGTTTTCCTCAGCATTGTTTTTTTTCCCCCCCTCAGCTTTCTAATTGGTTATTTTCTGCTTTTTTAACCTCACCAATTATATTGCAAGTCACCTTTTCAAGCCTTTCGATTTTTCTGTGCAATTGGCTTATGTTTAAAAAAAAAAATCTCAGCAGAAAAATGAATCCTCCTTAATCACATTGCAAGAAAAACAAATTTGACTTGCTGCCATTATGACACTTCTTCACCCACCCTGGTATAAATACCTTAAAATTAAAGCTTTGAACAAAATATCCGTGCTGGGGCCTCCGGTTTTTACAATCTATATTCGTGACTTAGATGAAGAGACAGAGAGTAATGTATCTAAAAGTTTGCTGATGATACAAAGGCAGGTGGAAAGGTAAGCTGTGGGGAGGACACAGAGAGGCTGCAAAGAGATATAGACAGGTTTAGTGAGTGGGCAACAAGATGGCAGATGGAGTATAAAGCAGGGAAGTGTGAAGTTATTCACATTGGTCATAAGAATAGAAAAGCAGAATATTTTTTGAAAGGTGTGAATCTTGTAAATGTTGATATTCAGAGACTTGGGTGCGCTTGTACAAGGAATGCAGAAAGTTAACATGAAGTTATAGCAAGCAATTAGAAAAGCAAATGATGTTGGCCTTTATTGCAAGGGGATTGGAATACAGGAATAGAAAAGTCTTGCTACAATTGTACAGGGTTTTGGTGAGACCACATGTAGAGTACTGTATGCAGTTTTGATCTCCACATTTAAGAAAGAATATACTTGCATTGGAGGCAGTACAGCGAAGGTTCACTAGATTGGTCCCTGGGATGAGGGGGTTATCCGATGATGAGAGGCTAAGTAAATTGGGCCTATGTTCTCTGGAATTTAGAAGAATGAGAGGCAATCTCCTTGAAACACAAGATTCTAAAGGGGTTGGATGGGGTTGACACTGAGAGATTGTCTCCGCTGGTCGGGGAATATAAAACACTGGGCACAGTTCCAGGATAAGGGGCTGATCATTCAGGACTGAGATGAGGAGAAATTATTTCACTCAAAGGGTTGTGAATCTTTGGAATTCTCTACCCCAGAGGGTTGTGAATGCGTGATCGTTGAATACATTTAAGGCTGGGATAGACAGATTTTTGGGGTCTCAGGAAATCAAGGGATATGATGCTTGGGCAGGAAACTGGAGTTGAAGCCCAAGATCAGCCATGATCATCTTGAATGGTGGAGCAGGCTTGATGGGCCATATGGTCTACTCCTCCTATTTCTTGTGTTCCTGTCTTGTGAAAATGAGCACGGGGGAAAAATTACTAACTTTCTCATCTCATCATTTAATTGCTCTAACAATTTCTTCACCCATGAACCAGGCCTCATAGTCTTCCCAAACTTCATGCCTAGCTGCGACCAAATGTTCTGAACCCCAGTGTAAAGAATCCACGTGTCTCCCAGCCTTGGCCTTCGCAGAGCTACAGATGACTGAGGTGATGGCTATTAATGAAAGTAATTATCTCCAAAGGGGCTGATCTGGTTAGAAATAAAACTGATTCCATTATAGCCTTGGCAAGACCATGTAGGTTTTGATCTGTCTCCTGGGTTGACTTCACCTTTGGAATCAATTGAGACTTGGGCCAGTATAATCTAACAGAAATCTTTCAACTACTTCTGACTGGCAAATCATGTCTGCCTGGCTTGGTGATAGTAGTCTTGTCTCTGCATGAGAAGGTTGAGACTTGAGCACAAAAGCTCCAGCTGGCACTTGAGGGGCAGTACGGGAGGCCTGCTGAATCATGAGAGATGTCATCCTTCAGGTGAAATGCTGAACTGAAGCCCCGCTTGTCTGACCTGGTTGTTCACGCAGACATTAATGATCAAATAGCATTGCTCAAAAAAGGCAGAGCAGGAAGTCCTGATTAACATTCCTTCCTCACACCAGCATCACACAGCTGGCCATTAATCTCACTGCTGTTTATGGAATCTTGCAAAAGCGACAACTCATGAAGACCGGCTTGGGGCATAAGGAGAATTGATACAATTTTATCATGCAGCTGACCTGCTTATTCTGGCCACTGTTGATGGAGAAGCTTCCTGAATCCATATGCTGAAGCTCTGTTTCGCCAAGCCTCTGTTTCACTATGGTGTCCCAATTGATGCTGAGAAATGGAATGGTTAAATGAGGGGAAACAATGAAAGGTAAATCTTGTTACATAACACCAAGGTATTTTTTAGTTGCTTTAAGCAAGAAATTGGGTCATCTTTTCATTGATCACCTTATGAACTGGCAAAGATAGAGGGTGCACTCTGCATTCTCTTCCACTTTACCTTAAATATGTAGCCAAAGCACAGCATTGCTGAGGAGCTGTGACTATCTTTAGTCTAATGTGGGTGCAATTTTGAGAGGAGCATGAAAATGAATGCACAAACATTAAATACCCTGCCCCCCCACATGCTGGGATTAAGAATGAAAACAGTGCAGCCAGTGATGACTAAATAAAGGTTGATGTATCAAATTTCACATTGTTCGTTGGAGCACAGAAACACTCTTAAGCATTGTAGAGGTAGTGGCATATGAGTTGTATAATTAAAAGGACTTTTATTTTCAAAATGCAGTGAATAAATTGTGAAGCAGTCTTTCATGGAGCTCTGGCCAAGTTGTACACTGTAAAGGCACCAAGTTGACAGAGAAGGTAATGTGGGAATGTAGTTATTTAAATATGCCAATAAATTATTTCTGATTTTTAAAAAATAGTTTGATCTGTTGGACCGAAGTCCTGGTCAGCTTAAAAATAACTGCCTTGAGCAAATGAAAATAGTGCATGCAAAGGGCTTCAGGATGCCACACATTGCCTTAGCATGTACTTTAAATTTTTTTTCATGGAATGCAAGTGTTGCTGGCCTTCACTGGCAAGGCCAGCATTTATTGCCCATGCCCATTGCTCTTGAGAAGGTGGTGGTGAGCCACCTTCTGGAACAGCTGTAGTCCATGTGGTGTAGGTACACCCACAGTGCTGTTGGAGAGCGAGTGCCAGGATTTTGACCCAGTGACAGTGAAGAAACGGCGATATAGTTCCAAGTCAGGATGGTGTGTGGCTTCGAGGGGAACTTGCAGGTGGTGGTGTTCCTATGCATTTGCTGCCCTTGTCCTGCTAGTTGGTAGAGTTTGTGGGTTTGTAAGGTGCTGTCGAAGGAGGCTTGGCGAGTTGCTGCAGTGCATCTTGTGTATATGGTACCCACTGTTACCACTGTATGCTGGTCATAAGGGAGTGAATTTTCAAGGTGGTAGATGGGGTGTCAATCAAGCGGGCTGCTTTGTCTTGGATGGTGTCAGGCTTCTTGAGTGTTGTTGGAGTTGCACTCATGCAGGCAAGTGGAGAGTATTCCATCACACTCCTGACTAATGCTTTGTAGATGGTGGACAGGATTTGGGGAGTCAGGAGGTGAGTTACATGATGCAGAAATCCCCAACCAAGCTTCTGACCTCAGAACTGGCAACAGTATCCAGTTCAGTTTCTGGTCAGTGGTAATGGATGATGATGGTGGGGGATTCAACGATGGTAATGCCACTGAACGTCAAGGAGAGATGGTTAGATTCTCTATTGACTAATGAATGAAGCAGGAAAGAATGTCGTAAAAGAAGTTGCTGAATCTGTAATTTCACCCCCCCCCCCCCCCCCCCCCCGCCCCTGCCAAAAGATGTCTACTTGCGTTTGTCTAGTGGTAGTAGACCAGGAGATCACAGATTTGATTCCTGGTCTATGCTGAGCTGGCTAATCTCAACTAGGACTACAGTTGGCCTTAATGCCTGGATGTGGCCAGAGTTCATGCTTCTGATCTGTTACCAGCAATTCCTGCAGAAAATCAAGGCATGGATACTGAGGTGAGAAGAGGGGAGAAAGCTAATGTTAAAAATTTTGGAATAAAGGGTGTTAGTTGCATTTTTGTGCCAGTCTAACATTTTATGCTCAGTTATGTGTTTGCCGTTTGGTGTTGAGACTTTGAGGTTTGAAGAGGGATAATTTTAGCCCTTGATGAGCACACCAAGATCTGTTCATAGTAACTTAAGCTGTATGCAAATTAATGGGAACGTGCTTTTATACTTTTACTTGTGGCCCTCAAGGTTCAGTGCAGTTCTGTCCAGTTTTAACTTGACTGATAACTGGGCACTATCTGCTTCATGATTCCAGTATTTAGTCCTTGTGAACAAGCTCCCCTCCAGACCTGTAGTCCATGTCCAGTACAATTTACTGATATGGTTGTCTTTGGAATCTGAGAGTCAGGAAGAAAAAACACTTTCTTGTAGTGTGCCTCTCACATCCTTGGGACATCCACAATGCTCATTAAGGATTAATTTTGAAACAGTCACTGTTACGTAATCGCACAGCCAGTTTGTGTACAGTAACATGCCCCCTCCTCCTTCTTCTTTGGCCTCCTTGTCTCGGGAGACAATGGGTAAGTGCCTGGAGGTGGTCAGTGGTTTGTGGAGCAGCGCCTGGAGTGGCTATAAAGGCCAATACTAGAGTGACAGACTCTTCGACAGGTGCTGCAGATAAAATTGGTTGTCGGGGCTGTTTCGCAGTTGGCTCTCCCCTTGCGCTTCTGTCTTTTTTCCTGCCAACTGCTGAGTCTCTTCGATGTGCCACACTTTAGCCCCGCCTTTATGGCTGCCCGCCAGCTCTGGCGATCGCTGGCAACTGACTCCCACGACTTGTGATCAATGTCACAGGACTTCATGTTGCGTTTGCAAGCGTCTTTAAAGCGGAGACATGGACGGCCAGTGGGTCTGATACCAGTGACGAGCTCGCTGTACAATGTGTCCTTGGGGATCCTGCCATCTTCCATGCGGCTCACATGGCCAAGCCATCTCAAGCACCACTGACTCAGTAGTGTGTATAAGCTGGGGATGTTGGCCGCCTCGACGACTTCTGTGTTGGAGATACGGTCCTGTCACCTGATGACAAGGATTCTCCGGAGGCAGCAAAGATGGAATGAATTGAGACATCGCTCTTGGCCGACATACGTTGTCCAGGTCTCGCTGCCGTAGAGCAAGGTAGTGAGGACACAGGCTTGATACACTTGGACTTTTGTGTTCCATGTCAGTGCGCCATTTTCCCACACTCTCTTGGCCAGTCTGGACATATCAGTGGAAGCCTTTCCCATGCACTTGTTGATTTCTGCATCGAGCGACAGGTTACTGGTGATAGTTGAGCCTAGATAGGTGAACTCTTGAACCACTTCCAGAGCGTGGTCACCAATATTGATGGATGGAGCATTTCTGACATCCTGTCCCATGATGTTCGTTTTCTTGAGGCTGATGGTTAGACCAAATTCGTTGCAGGCAGCCGCAAACCTGTCGATGAGCTTCTGCAGATACTCTTCAGTGTGAGATGTTAATACAGCATCGTCAGCAAAGAGGAGTTCCCTGATGAGGACTTTCTGTACTTTGGTCTTCGCTCTTAGACGGGCAAAGTTGAACAACCTGCCACCTGATCTTGCGTGGAGGAAAATTCCTTCTTCTGAAGACTTGAACGCATGTGAGAGGAGCAGGGAGAAGAAAATCCCAAACAGTGTGGGTGCGAGAACACAGCCCTGTTTCACGCCACTCAGGATAGGAAAGGGGTCTGATGACCTCGTCACCAGACGTGGTCTCTTCAAACTGCTAGAAAAGATCGGATGTCCGCCAAAGCTACTAAGTATCATCACCTCATTCCATGACAATATGAAAGGCACAATTCAGCATAGCGGCGCCTCATCAGACCCCTTTTCTATCCTAAGTAACATCCCACAACCAGCAAATGCATGAATGGTCTGCCTTTGGTGCTAGTTGAGGGAGGAATGTTAGTTTGGACACTGGGAGTCAGAGAGATACAGTACTGAAGCAGGCCCTTCGGCCCACCGAGTCTGTGCCAACCATCAACCACCCATTTATACTAATCCTACATTGATCCCATATTTCTTACCACATCCCCACCTTCCCTCAATTCTCCTACCACCTACCGACAATGGCCAATTTACCTATCAACCTGCAAGTCTTTGGCTGTGGGAGGAAACCGGAGCACGCGGCGGAAACTCATGCGGCCACAGGGAGAACTTGCAAACTCTGCACAGGCAGTACCCAGAACCGAACCCGAGTCGCTGGAGCTGTGATGCTAACCACTGCGCCACTGTGCCGCCGAGAACTCATTACATTTCGCCAGTAGTCCCAAGTGATCTGTTCCGTCTGCTTGAGGATTGCAGGAAAGCCTCCCCTCTGTTTAACATCTCGTCTGAAGAACAGCAACTCCAACAATGCAGCACTCCCTCAGTACTGAACTGAAGCGTTGACCTAGATTCTGTGCTTGGGTCTATAGTGGAGCTTGAAACCACAACTTTCTGACTCTGAGGCAAAAGTAGTACTACTGGGCCAAGGGTCCAAAATTGCCTAAGATCCAGATTACCTGCTCTTAATTGTTAGACTGTCTTTTAAATGTGGACATCTATAATCTTAAGATGTCACATTAGATACAAAACTGGTTGAGTGAAGTTTTGCTTCAGGTATCGAAATGGGATTAACAGCAAGACTTGGTGCCGGTTAGCAGAGTTTTGGATGGGCTGGAGTTTATGAAAGTTTACTGATTTATTGCCAAAGGGTTGTTTTGTGCTGCTGATTAGATTGTGGAGATAAAGCTAAAACATATCTCTGGTATAGTATGTCCAAATATTAAAACTGTAACATGCACAGAAGGGAGCCATTTGGCCTATTGAGTCTATGCTGGCTCTCTGTAGAGCAATCCAGTCAGTCCTATTCCCTGGCTCTATCCCCATAGCCTGCAAGTTTGTGCCCCTCAAGTTCCCATCCAATTTTGAAGTCATTCATTGCCTCCGCTTCCACCACCCTTGCAGACATCGAGTTCCAAGTCATTACCACTCTGTGTTTAAAAAAAAAACGTTCTTCCTCACATCCCCCTGCATCTCTTGCCAAAACCTCTAAATTTGTAAGACTGATATCAGGAAGTATGCCTTCACATAGCGATCAGTGCATGCAATGGGCCCCAAAATAGAGTAGTGAAGTTAAAAATCTTGAAATAATTTAAGAACCAATTGGATGCAGTACTGGGAGGCATTAGATCTCTCTAGATGTCTGGGCTTCCTCATCTGTTGTAAATATCTTGTTGTCTTCACATCAGTGCTTCTGGCCTGACCTTCCTATGCAGTGTTTCACTGTTGCTGTTTAGGCAAAGAGCTGAATTAACAGTATCTTGTCTCAAATACTTAAAACCATAGTCATGGGACAAGGTGGTGCATCTCCATTCCTGGTCTCACTAAGTAACATTCCACTGAAAGTGGTTGACAAATTCTGCTACCTAGGGTCCACGGTGACAGACCATCTGTCCCTTGATGCAGAGCGCGATACACACATGGGGAAAGCAGCTACCACCTTTGGCCGACTTGCGAAATGCACATGGAATAGCACTCAGCTGACCCTTAGGACCAAGCTCATGGGTTATAAAGTCTGTGTTCTCAGCGCCTTGCTGTATGGCTGTGGAACATGGACGACTTACAGCTACCAGGAAAAGAAGTTCAATAATTTCCATTTTCGCTGTCTGTGGCGCATTATGGTTATATGCTGGCAGGACAAAATCACAAATGTGACAGTCCTCTCCAAGGCAGAGCTCCCAAGTTTGTTGGCACTAATCAAACAGAGGCAGCTTCGGTGGATCAGACACATCTGTAGGACTGAAGACAGTTGCATACCCAAGGACCTTCTGTATGGTGAGGTAGCCGGGGCCGGATGACCAGTGGGGCGCCCAAAGCTCCACTTCAAGGATGCTTTCAAGTGTGACCTGAAGGCTCTAAATGATGACTGTAGCACTTGGGAGTCACCAACTGGTGAAAGAGGGAAATGGTGACACATCCTGTGGACTGGTGTGCACTATCACAATGACCAGTTGCTACAGCAGCTTGGCAACAGGCACCAACATCAAAAACAACAACTCGGTGTCTCTTGGCAGCTTCACATGTAGCAGTTGTGGCAGAACCTGCCTCTTGAGGATTGGCCTTGACAGCCATCAGCAAAGGTGCACCGAGAGAAGACACCCCACTTAAATGGATTGTTTGCTGTGTGTCCATTATCTTCCACAGATGGAAGGATGCTAGCTGTGTCCCAAATATCTGGAGTGGTTGAAACTTGAATGATGCGTGAAGAGATGTTCACACCCACGCAGACCTCTCCCACTCCAAAACAGGTAATTGTCCTTCATGAATATTTTTTTCTGTTACTCCAGTCTATGTTTTTTCATATTTTGTTTACTGGAAAGTAGAGTTGGCATGCCACATGTTGTGTTCTGTCTTCAGTGAACTGTCTGTAAAAGCCATTCCCACCTCTCTTGTGTGGACCTAAAGGGTCTTCTTTAATTCTATCCCCAATTCCTTTTTCTGTCAGGTAACAAAAGTAATTGGGGGAAATTGTTTGTGGTAAACTGTAGTAAGTCACCTGGTGTAAAATTAGTGCGGCACCTTTGAGTTCAAAATGTAATTATTAGTGGGTTTAAAAAAAACATGTACAAGACTGCTGCCTAAAATGGAGGGGAAAGCATTTTTATTTTGCTTAAATTTTAATTGAAGTGATTTGCACATGAAAGGGCTGCCTTTTTATTACACATGCACCCAACTGTGGCAGTTTTAAATTTCAAAGATGTATTCACCATCCATTGGAAGGGTAAATGATGAAATGTCAGTTGCTGGCTTGTATAATAGCAGAGGTCACTTAATTTGGGAGTTTAGTTTAGTTTAGAGATACAGCACTGAAACAGGCCCTTCGGCCCACCGAGTCTGTGCCGACCATCAACCACCCATTTATACTAATCCTACACTAATTCCATACCCCTACCACATCCCCACTTGTCCCTATATTTCCCTACCACCTACCTATACTAGGGACAATTTATAATGGTCAATTAACCTATCAACCAGCAAGTCTTTGGCATATGGGAGGAAACCGGAGCACCTGGAGAAAACCCACGCAGACACAGGGAGAACTTGCAAACTCCACACAGGCAGTACCCAGAATTGAACCCGGGTCGCTGGAGCTGTGAGGCTGCGGTGCTAACCACTGCGCCACTGTGTTGCAACCATATCTGGCTTACTATAGCACAAGTGGTTTGTTCTATATAAATGTAAGTAAGTTGTTGTATAACTCTGTAGTATCTATGACAGACCCCCATAGTCCTGGTAATGTTGTCCTCTGTCCTGTTTAAGCTTCTAATTCACTATCAAATCTTTTTGGGTTTTATAGACCTGGCAGTTTGGAAGAGACTTAGCAGTTGATGGGAAAAAAGACAGAAGCGCAAGGGGAGAGCCAACTGTGTAACAGCCCCGACAACCAATTTTATCTGCAGCACCTGTGGAAGAGTCTGTCACTCTAGAATTGGCCTTTATAGCCACTCCAGGCACTGCTCCACAAACCACTGACCACCTCCAGGCGCTTACCCATTGTCTCTCGAGACAAGGAGGCCAAAGAAGAAGAAGTTTGGGAAGGGTTTTTCTTGGCTGCATTTGTAGGTAAATCCTAAATCAGGACCCCAAAGTCTCTTTAGTGCCAGTAACTTGATAAGTAAGTTAATGAAAACCCTGATCGAAACTTTATATGTGCTGCCCTGGCCCCATGGGCTTCACAAGGTTCAGGCACTCTGGTAATGCCCACTTAAGTTTGTAAAAATTAAACTTTTTATCTAATTTGCTGCTGATTTTTGGAAAAGCTTTCTAAAGCTTATACTTTTTATGTGTAGTGATGGACACTGAGCATTATCTGAACCACACCAAAATCTTTGTTTGTAACCAAGTAAAACAGGAATTGGGGAATAAAATACTGCTGTTTTACTCTTCCAGCCATGGTTTAGCTTCTGGGTTCAAGTCCCATTCCAAGATTTGAGAACAAAAATCAAGGCTGACACGCCAATGCAGTACTGAAGCAGTGCTGCATTGTTGGAGGTCCCGTCTGCCCCCTCAGGTGGACATAAAAGATCCCATGGCACTGTTTAGAAGAAGAGGTACCCTCAGTGTCCTGGCCAATATTTATCCCTCAATCAACATCACAAAAACATTATCTGGTCATTTATCACATTGCTCTTCGTGGGAACTTGCTGTGTGCAAATTGGTTGACACGTTTCCTACAACAATGACTACACATCAAAAAAAAGTACTTCATTGGCTCTAAAGTGCTTTGCAACATCCTGACGTCGTGGATGGCAAATCATTGCAAATTCATTCTTTTGAGTTTAAAATTTTTATTTACTCAAAGCAGTCTTTAGACAATTGGGTTTATACAAAGTATCACTTTGAAAAATTAACTTGTTTGCTCTATGCTGCAAGTTTAGCCAGTATGCTGACTCCCAAATGGTGCATGTAGAGTAAATGAAGCTGTGATCTGTTTACTCTTTTATCAGGCTATAATTGTCCAGATCACCCAGAGGAGAGACACACACTGAGATTCCAAATGAAGTCTAGCCCTTTGAAGACTTGATGTCTCCAAGATAACATTTTTGAAACTGCAGTTTTATGAGCCTTAGCAGTTGTCCTGGATCTCTCATTAGTTCCTTGTTTCTGTAATTCATTACATGAATAGAGTTGAAGATAATTGCATTCAGGACTTTAATTTAATGCTGGAAGGCAACATATTTGCAGTTCCTCGCAAATGGTCTGACGTTATGGCAGCAATTTATTTTTTTTGGGTGGTGTTGGGGGAGGGGGGTTAGTCTATCCATACTGTAGAGTCATACTTGAGGGTGTGCTGTTCTTGTTCTTTACTAATGTGAGATCATGTAACCACATGGGAGTCTGGCACTGCCCTGTACAATTAATAACACAGGCCTGCTTTTTGTGCTTGGTACTGTAAGTGGGAAGGCTAACGTTACACAGATCAGCAAGCCTTCCTAAAACCATTAACCCCTAGAGTACTAAACCTTTTTCTTTACAGGCTCACAAATTTTGTTTCCTTTCCAACCCTTTTGTCTTCCATTGCTTCCCCACCCAGAACTAAAATCAGCAGGAGTAAATCATCTCAGTAAAACCTATTGATTACAAAAAGATAGTTTTGTATACTTGTAACAAACCAGTCTATGCAGCGTTTCATACACTAGCAAAATAAAGTACAATCTTAATAAAATACAAAAGGTATCTATAAATGTCAGTGTTTATGTTTTTTAAAAAAAGGGGTGGGGTAAGAGCGAAGTGCACTTTCAACATCACTTATATGCAACATTGGAGTCCAGGACTGAGTTAGAGCAGGTATGAACTCCCAGCTGAGAGTGATTGGGAACTAGATCATGGCAGTTAATAGGTTGGGATCTGCATAATCAATCTCAAATTGGGGATGCAGCTGCACCCTCAAAATTACCATTGGTGAGAATAGTTGATCCCCTTAAATCTGTGTTTCTGCTTTGTCTCTGTTATTTTAAACCACTATTTTACTACATATTGGAAGTTCTTTTTCCCTGTGGTGTAAGCATGGTTTTAATTTGACAATTTTATACCTGCCTGTTATAATGGTGAAAATACTGAAATGGGTGAAAATACTGATGCTAGGCAAAAGAGCCTGTGTTTGAGCCTATTACAGATTATTTTCTCAGTGCTCATATCTTTTTCAAAGCTAGGCTGTGCTTAATACTCCAATGTCCAGTGAAATGTAATGTGTATGCTTTTTTCCTTCTACCCAATCTTCCCTCTTCTTTAAAGTAGAGCTGCATGCCGGAGTACAGTTCAATAGTTGATGGCGTGTAAGGACTAGAAGAGCAAATGGCTGCTGTTGACGTGTGATGCTTGGACACTGAATGCCAGTGGGCTGAGTCAGAAATGTACTTCCTGTATTGAGGTGGTTGGCAGCAGATGGCTTGCTAATGCTGAATTCTAAGTAATGAGCACTGATTGGTTAAGGATTATATACTCTATTAAATAGGCCTTGCCATGTTCAATTTTGCTGTATCTTTCTCTGGGATGATGTCTAATACTAATTGCCAAACTATTGCCTTTTGTACAAGGCATGAGGTTAAGACATGGCTAAAACCTTCCCCTGGTACACAGGCATACCTGCATATGAAAACTGTAGAAAACTGCAATTTCAGTCTAAGATCATTTTTTATAACTTAAATCTCTCGTGTTTATCTGTTCCTCCCTATTTGCTACTCGTTGGACAGTTGAGGCAGTCATATTTGTGATGCAAAGTGAGGCTTTGGTGGTTGAACCTTTTTGATAGTCTTATCAAATGCTGGACAGAGAAAAATTACCTTTAAAATCTGCAGGATTGCCATAGAAACTGAACTAGATTGCTAATGTCCTTTAGAGAAAGGAAGAAGGAAGCTGCTGCCCCTAACTTGGTTTTGTCTATGCATGACTGTGCTTAATTTGGTGCCTTCTGAAGTCGCCAAGCAAGCAAATCATCCACGTGTTTAAAAAAAACTTTGGCTAGCAGCTGTGGATGAGTAATAAGTGTGACCTTACCAGCACCTCCCACATCCCAAAAACAAATAAAATAAATGCTTTTTACTGCTTCAGAAAATGACAATTGACTAAGTGCTGACAACTGCCTTGACCTTGTAGCTCTAAAAGTAACATCTTTTTATACAGATTATCTTTATGGATTTGGTTGGCATCTTGCTATGCTGACAGAAAATCTTTCACTACATGAAGTGCACATTTTCATAGTGGGAAAATAATTCTTCTGCTGCATTGTGCCTTGGCTGAAAAGTGTCTTGTTAAGGGATAGGTAAGGTCTGGAGATGTGGAAAGCTACTGTAACAAGTAGGCTGCTTTAACATTTATACTGCATTTGTTTACAAATGTACTTTTCTTCCCTACTCTCAATGCTTTAAACATTGAAATGCATTAAACATTTCCAGTTACTGCAACATTTAATAACGTTTGAGATGTCTAATTGTGTATGTTGAGTGAAGAGACTGTATGATTCAATCCCAACTGCCCCTTTCTTGTACAGTGACATTGTTTTGTTTAATGTTTTCAGACCTGCCTCCTGAGATTGATGTTTGATTATGCTATCTTCATTAATGATGAAGATTCCGAGGACTGAGCTGAAAGAAATCCCACAAGACATGTAATTGGTTTCCCTGGAGCTTTTAGCTTTGTGACTTGTGTGACTAGTTTTTCATGAAATCTGGGATTTTGACCTTAGTGGTGTGTCTTTGTCCATTTTGGAGTTGCTAGTTTGCCTGGCTTTAACTGCAATTGATATGGTACCAAGTTCCTTTTGCTTATGTGATTGGAACTAATTGTAAGGTGTGCCTCTCAATCTGACTGGTAAAGGATTTTCTTTGAGCAGGCAAGCCCTGTGGAAGTTTGTGTATGTGTGGACGAAGGGTGAAAACAGGATCAATTTTGACTGCTTTGCCTCCACCCTTAGATTTGAAGAGCCGGCTGGGATCTCACATGAAAGGTGCTGAAAATTGTCCGGCACCTGTGAAACATGTAGGTACAAAGTCAACAACCCGTTTTTGTGCGGCACAGTCCAGAGAGAAAATAGGGGAAGCAACTGCTGCAGGATAGTGGTTGTTAGTGTGTTACTACACTGAATACATACGAGCATACGAATTAGGAGCAGAGAAAAAAATCACTTATTTTGAACAAAGTCTCTGGCTGCTTTGCCTAGTCAATAACAAATTAATTCAAAGCATTAAAAAAAAATCCTCACTTGATTTATACTAGAATTTGTGGTCCTTGAGGACTGAATTATCGCATGATCCTAACTTTCTGGAGGCAGATGCATGTACACTCAACTAGTGTAATCTGCTCTTGTTCCCATGCTCTGCTGGTCAGACGCAGCCTGGGAACAGCGTCTATAAGATTTTTTGCTGCAGTGACCTCGTGAATGGAGAGTGGCACCCTATCCCCTTCAAATTGTGACGAAAGTAGAATGTCCTGATACTGCAGGAGAACTTTTTGTGCATAGAATCTCTTGTTAATAGGCTGTTTTTAAAACCATTTTAAGACATCAAACTTGGGAAAGTTTTCAACACTGGTAATTGTGTACACACATCTTTCTTTACAACATTTAGATTATGTGTCAGTTCAAATCAACGGTTTCCACTTTTTAGCTTGTGTCTGAGGCTTTGTTTGTGCTGTTACCTGGTACTATTAACAGGGCAGGCTGGAACTGCTCCACCAGATTCTCATATTACCACATTTGGCACTTAGACTGAGCATGCGCACATTGATCCTCCTTTCAAAGTTTATTTTGCCGTCCAGCTGAACACTCTCTCTCTCTCTCTCTCTCTCTCTCTCTCTCTCTCTCTCTCTCCCTCTTTCCCCCCACCCCCGCCACATACACACACACACGGCACATGACAAACACTGCTAGGTAACCTTGTGGTATGTTACTGGACTTAATTCAAAGAATCCCACCGTAGCAATTTGCGAATTTGAAATCTATTTGTTTAAAACAAAATTAATGCTGTTATCAGTGAAAAGTGGCCATGAAGCTGTTGGATTGACATAACAATAATGAACCAAATGGGTTGTTCTTTTGGGAAGGAAGCGTGCTGTCCTCATCCAGTCTGGCCTGTATGTGATTTGAGTCCAACATCATTATGGTTAACTCTTTACTGTCCACTGAGGTTACTTAGTAAGCTACTTAATTGTATCAGTGGATTCTCAGGGCAGTAGTGCCCACCTCCTGAGAATGTGGGGAGAAAGCTATTTGAGGATTACAGTGGGAGGGAACATGGTTGGATAATAGATAACCAGCAAATTGAAGGGAGGCAAAGGAATGTGGTCGTTGGTTTGTGGACATTCACAAGCCTGCTGCCAGCTTGCTTTAGTAGTGCACAACAATCAGCACCATTTTGAGATCCAACCCCTACCTCACCCCAAACACCCCCCAGTCCATTGTATACCAATGTGTTTGACTCCTAATAATTCAGCTAGACTGATCACAAATAGAAAGATTTCAGGACAAGTTTAATGTAATCTCCAGTCCTCCCTGTAAGCATGTTTATTAATGATGTTTAATGACTTCTCTCTTTCCTCCTTTTCTCCCTCTACCCCTGCTCCCAAAAATAGGCTTGTATGTCCGACCAAATTTGGTTATACATCAGCAGTAAAACATGCTGGTAGAACTTTAATTTCAGGATGTCAAATGCAGAATTCAGAGCAATTTGTGTTTTTGATAATACATGGCATCCATCTTCTGTTTCAAAGAGCTTGTCACTTTTGACTCCATTGGCAAATGCTTGTTTAATACATTTCTTAATGTATGCAGTCAAATGTTTGTGATATAAATCTCCTTGCTTGGTATGTTCCGATGCATCTGTGGACTGCTTCATTTTGCATAATGCAGGATTTGCATGTGCAATTCTTCAACTGATGTTTGCTCATGTGTGGTTTTATACAGATCCAAGCATATGGCTGTGCAGACTAAACCTTTGCGAAAGGATTTACTTCAACCTGTGTGTGATTAAAATGGTATTATAACAACATCTTGTTATAAATTGAACTCCCAGCTGTAAATTGTACACAATCAAAGAGCCAACATGAAAAAGGTTCTCTGGTCTAAGTCTGAAGTGTACATATATCTTACCTTGCAAGACTGGTATTTGATTTTGGCACTGGACCTGAATTAGCATTGTTGCAAAACTTCTGGACAGTATTGCCAACTGACCACAAAAGCATACTGAGTTTAATATAGCATTGTTTTGTACTGTACCAGAGCAGCCATTTGTAATGCTAGCAAACTTATACATTGTGTATTCCTGTGTATAACGGCTTGTCCTAGTCTTCCCTCAGTGTCAGTATTGTTAGATGGCCACTATCCCGTCTGTTACTCCAGTTGATTTGGAAATGTGATTTATGGAACGCAGAAGGAGAGTTCCCGTTTTTTTTTATTTGGGTGGGAAAGGGAGAATTTATTTGCTATGATCAGCTTCAATCTGAGAGAAATGTTTATTGTTTCAATGGGGCATCCTTTAGCATAAATAAGACACCCGAAGGCAGCAAATTGAGGGGCTGAGCTTTAAGCTGCCTGTGTGTGCAGAGACAAATATGCGCAGTCCACTAAGTTTAGTTCAAATGAATGTTACCAACCCATGGTGTTTTTTGTTTGTGCTGAGGATGGCATTGAAGCATTTGGTATATTTTCCCCCGTGCCCCACCCCCGGCAACAAATTCTCCTGGTCTATTGATAAACATTTGACATTTTTCACATTGGTACGTAAATCTGTATTCTGAACAGGAGGTTGGGAAGGCAGCAGGGAATATTTTCAGAGAAATGACTCGTTTCACGCCCCTTGCTTTAAAATGAAGCTGCTCGGCGATATTCGTGAGGCTTCTTGTGCGCATGCAATTGCTTGAAATTCCTAATTTGTGGCTTTTGTTTCTGGTTGTTGAACCTGCCATCTGTAAAGTAATGTTAATCCTTCTCCCTTGAACAAGTATCTACAATTTCAGAACAATTTTCAACATTTGAAAATTAATGTGGCAAGGGAGGATGTCCTTTTTTTATAAATTTGAGGTATCGAGTTTTTACAGTAATTGAAGCTGTTCAGCTGATTTTGGAGCATGAATCCACTGTTCTGCTTTCACATTACATATATTTGCCAATAATTAAAAGTCTCTGGTATATTCTCCCTTTTTATAAAGAAGTGATGTGTTTTGATATTGCTTTTTCACCTATACTTTCTTAGTTTGTGCAGTGATAGCTTTGTCGAAAGTGTAAGTTCAGTATTTAAATCTGCACCATTCTCTGAGGCTGGTGTGCCAGGCTATCCTGGCCATCTGCAGCAGATGATTTTATGATTGAGCAGCCAAATATGTCGAAGGGTTTTAGTCCTCTGGTTGTCAGACAATGGGATCAGCAAAACCTCCAGCTTACTCCTTTTTATTCAACCCCTCCTTATTACCTAGATTGCAGCCACAACTTGCTACTTTTTGCATTAGCCTAGTGAGTTGCTTTTTCTTCCTTCAAATCCCATCGGCAAATGATTTTGACATGAATTGAGGCAGAAAAGGATCTGTGGGAGCACAATGATGTTCATTTCCCACCAGGCCTGGCCTCTTGGTTTGGTAATTGGCATAGGCAGATGTCATTCTTGATTGAGAAAAAGCAGAGTTCAGGTCCCAAGCAATCTTTGAGTTTGCACCATTAACTATCCTTGGTGGGTTTTCAAACTAATTGGCTGGTGCTTGATTGCAGGGCTTTATCAAAAGTAAAAATTTAACGAATTCAATGTTTGCAGAAAGGAGAGGGGGATGGGCACATTGAAAAACACTTTACTCTCATTTAACTATGCATCTTGTAAACATAAGTTAGGCTTTGAGGTATTTCTATTTATAATTGAGACTGAACAAAACCGTATAATAAATTGCTTGTTTAAAAAAAAATGATTGCTGTTGAATTCCAGGCTGATCTAAAAGCTGAAGGTAAAAATAACAATATACTGCTCCATTACACCAGTCACTACCATGGGTTCTTCTGTGCATGCCAGTGATGGCATTGAATATTTTTTCCTTCTCTTGTAACTGATGACGTCCGACTGAAACTTCTGCAATTGGATGGCAGCCACATACCCAGTCAGTTGTTGGATGCTACAGAGGCAGTTTTGGTGTCGCACATTGACATCTTGATAACCTCCTAGAACCGCGGCAGTTAGTCTGCTAGATTACATGTTGCAATATACACTACAGAGGGATTCCTGTATTCCTTGTACTCAACTATTCAACCTCTTGTCTTTGCAGGGTGTAATTTTTTTTTTGTTTAAAAGTTAACATCTGAATGTAATTTCATTTCCCTTCTCTTTCCCACCCCCCCTTATACACATATACACGCGCACACGCACGCAAAATGCTTTGTCTTCAGTCTTCCAACACATCAATCTAGAAAACTAATAAAAGCTGACCGGCAGCTTTAGAAAAGATGATTGCTCAATAGACACTCTGAATGCAGACCTATGACATGAAGACCAGGAGTTAGACGGCAAATGCAGTGGGATGTCGATATGAGCGGCACTGCAGGTATACCCACATTCCAGTATTTATTACAATACACAAAAGCACTATTAGTGGCAATGGTGGTTTATAAATTACTGATTGCAGAAGGCACGAGATTTAGGGCTGGAATATCTGAGATTCTGCTTCACCACAGTAGTTGTGGTGGAGTGGGAATTGCAATGTCCAGGCTGACTTGGAGCCTGACTGCCAGATTTGGCAAGTCCAGGTATTTAAGATATTTTGGGCATATGCCTGCACCAGTATTGACCCATCTTGGGTGCTGTTAGAGAGGGAGGAGTAAAATATTGCACTGGAAAGCTGCTTGAGTGCTAAGGCTAAAACACTAGAAATTGCTAACCTTTTACATTCCTGCATTGGTTCAGCCATTGACCCTGGCGTGGAACATCCTTTTGGGCTCCACTTCCCCCTCTGCACTGTACTGGATATCAGTATCTTTCTGGTGTTCAATATAGTCAGGCTAGAGGAGGCAGGAGCAATGGACCATTTGCTGGGTGACACCATCCTGCTTGCTTTGTCACTTTCTTTAACACCAACCTTCCATGAGGCATGGAACTGCACACCACCTCCCGCCCCACCCCATCCCCAGCATGAATGCTGCGCCACATCATTTAGAGACCTGAATCTACTGAGCCCTGTCCAATTTCCTAGCGCCTCAGACACTTCACTGGACTTTTGTTCCTGTGAGGAAATTGGGACATTATTTCCAATGGAGGCATACCTTCCCCAGAACACTCAAAACACCTGAGCATTTATTGACATTTCAGAGCCTACTGGAATGGTGTGCTTGGACCTTAGTGCATTTTATTTAATTTAAAAATTATACTATCGTGCCATCCCTACTCCCTATTGTATTTCTAAACCTATAAGTGCCATGACAGGAATTGTCAAATTGAGATAATTATTGCATTTCACATAAGGAAGCATCTACCTTATTTCAAAACAGTTGCAGGCCGTACTGGAGGAGGTGTGGGTGGTGAACCCTTCATATAATTCAGCAGCTAGGCATGTCCCAGAAGTTAGTTTAAAAGAAAATAAAAAGCTTTCAGAAACGGTATTTTAGCAGTTTATTAAATATAACATTTGGATAGTTGGGGTTGGCAATAGCCTCTTTAAAATTTTTCTGCCTCAAGTTTATGCACAAGAAAAAAGGGAGAAAGCAATATTTGATTCCAGTCCAACCTATCAGATTCTGACCAGCTACAGTTCTACCGTCTAAATGATTATTTGAATTTGACAACTCCTGTCCTGGTACTTACGGGTTTAGAAAATGATCTGATTTAGTTGATGCTGGCAAATCGACAGTATCAGCGAGAAAGCTTTTTGTATAAAATTCTGATGAGCAACACAGATTGAAAATCTGCCAGCTTTAGAAGCTGATGGCTGACATGTATCCTCCACCATTTTCAAAATGTGGGATCAATTGGATCCTGGCTTACATACCTGAATCAATGTGATTGTCCATTTGAAAGGTGAACTTTTTTAAAACGAGAACCCAATGCATGATTTTAAGTCAAACCACTGAAATTCATACCCAACACTTTCTGCATCACCAGCCATGCCCTTTTTTTTCCCCCCTCTGTTGAAGTCACTTGCTCTCGCTGGGGTGCAGAGCTACAGATGCCAACAGCCCTCTTGTTTTTATCTTGATTTAGATACTGAGCATTAGCAATAACCAATAAGGCTGTTGCACCTAAGGTTGGTCCTATTCCGAGATAACTTTCCACTTGGGCAAGCTTGCCAACAAAGGGGTCATTGGATAGCAATTCAATTCAGGATAGCCTATATTAAGTTTACTGTATGTCCAATGATGCACTGTTTTAAAGGGATGATGTATCTTCCAATGCAGAGTGTGTTTGTTTTTCTGTAATGAAACATTATCCCTTTAAAGCCACAAAGTCTATTATTGATTTATCAAGTAAACACTGGTCTTGTTCAGAATATCATTGAAGCTGTACTTTACGGGTTTGTGTGTTTTTGAAAAGTGTGCTTGTTAAGACTGTTTGGAGGGTGCATATGTTCTGGTTTCTGTATCATTTTTTTCTTTTTGCTGTTTATCATTTAATTATTAACTAGGTTATTAAACAAATTTTTCATTATTATATTGGCATTTGCGGGAGATGGCTGGCTGTGTGCGAATTGGCTGCTGCATTTCCTACATTACAACAGTGACTTTAAAAAAAAATAAAAGCAGAAAACGTGGAAACATGTTGCCAGACCTACTGAGTATTTCCACCACTTTCTATTTCAGATTTCTAGGATCTGCGGTATTTTGCTTTTGTATTAATGACTTTTTTTATTCATTCATGGGATGTAGTTGTTGCTGGCAAGGCCAGCATTTATTGTCCATCCCTGATTGCCCTTGAGAAGGTGGTGATGAGTCACTGACTTGAACTGTTGCAAACCAGGTGGTTTAGGTACACCCACAATGTTGTTTGGGAGGGAGTTCCAGGATTTTGACTGAGCAGCAGTGAAGGAACGGCGATATAGTTCCAAGTCAGGATGGGGAGTGAGGGAAACTTGCAGGTGGTGATGTTCCTATGCGTCTGCTGCCCTTGTCCTTGTAGGTGGTAGAGGTCACGGGTTTGGAAGGCGCTGTCAAAAGAGGCTTGGCGAGTTGCTGCAGTGCCTCTTGTAGATGGTACACACTGCCACTGTGCGCCAGTGGTAGGTGGGGTGCTGATCAAGTGGGTTGCTTTGTCTTGGATGCCGTCGAGCTTTTGTGCGTTAAAGTCCTGCTCAGGTCACAAAAAAAGCCCCGAACCCAACAGAACCACATCAGACCCGAGCCCGACCCAAACCTGACCCGCCAACAGAATGTTCTCTTTACCTGCCTTGTGACTCCCAATCTGCAGGCAGCTGCAGCATGAGCGTGATGACGTCATAGAGATGCTCACTGTGCAGACTCAGATTCCCTCTTTGACGTCCCGGACTCCCAGCTCAGGTAGGTGTTTTACTTTTAATACTTCTTGCTGTGTGTGTCCGGTCTGACCTGACCCGAGCCCGAAAGCCGGACCCGGAAGAGGAACCCGACCCTGTCATCGGGTCCTGTCGGGTCGGGTAGCAGGCCTTTATTGCATGTGTTGTTGGGAGCTGCTTTCATCCAGGCAAGTGGAGAGTATTCCATCGCAATCCTGACATGTGCCTTGCAGCTGCTGAACAGGTTTTGGGTAGTCAGCAGGTGAGTTACTTGCAGCAGAATCCCAGCCTCTGATCTGCTCTAGTCGCCACCCTATTGATGTGGCTGGTCCAGTTTCTGGTCAATGGTAACCCCCAGGATATTGATGGTAGGAGATCATTGAATGTCAAGGGGATATGATTAGTTGGTTAAATTCTCGTTGGAGATGGTCATTGCCCAGCACTTATGTGGTACCTGTGTCAATACCTACACTTCAGAAGTACCTCTGGCTGTAAAATGCTTTGAGATGGCCAGTGGTTGTGAAAGGCGCTATATAAATATAAGTCTTTTTTTCTTTTTTTTCCCTCAGTGTGGCGTGGAAATCTGAGCATGGGATGTGGGCGTCACTGGCCAGGCCAGCATTTATTGCCCATCCCTAATTGTCCTTGAGAAGGTGGTGGTGAGCTGCCTTCTTGAACCGCTGCAGTCCATTTGGGGTAGGTATACCCACAGTGCTGTTAGGAAGGGAGTTCCAGGATTTTGATCCAGCGACAGTGAAGGAACGGCGATTATAGTTCCAAGTCAGGATGGTTTGTGACTTGGAGGGGAACTTGCAGGTGGTGGTGTTCCCATGCATTTGCTGCCCTTGTCCTTCTAGTTGGTAGAGGTCGCGGGTTTGGAAGGTGCTGTCTAAGGAGCCTTGGTGCATTGCTGCAGTGCATCTTGTAGATGGTACACACTGCTGCCACTGCGCGTTGGTGGTGGAGGGAGTGAATGTTTGTAGATGGGGTGCCAATCAAGAGGGCTGCTTTGTCCTGGATGTGTTGTTGGAGCTGCACCCATCCAGGCAAGTGGAGAGTATTCCATCACACTCCTGACTTGTGCCTTGTAGATGGTGGACAGGCTTTGGGGAGTCAGGAGGTGAGTTACTCGCCTCAGGATTCCTAGCCTCTGACCTCTTGTAGCCGCGGTATTTATATGGCTACTCCAGTGTAATGAACAGGAAGTATGCACCAGAGGCAATTTTACATCGCAATTTATTATCGTCAAAAAGCTTTTGTTATCATTAAGCATGAATTTTGCAGGTTTTGTTGAAAGCGGCGGCTTGGAGACAGTTTCTGATTCATAGCAAATCTTTGTTCAAAATTAGTTAAGATAAAAGATCTGTCTGATGTAGACAGGCTGTTTTAAAATATGAGGGTGTATTTAGTGACTGATTACTTTCCAGATAGAAATGTGGTTTACACCTGGTGTGAAGTTGGTCCCCTAAAACATAGCTTGTTTCATGATTTCCTGGAATCAATGTAGCCATATGTCAACTCATCAAATGCCTTGTCAACTATCTGCAATCTGTAAGCTTATCAGGGTTTACTGCTGGGTATAATTTTCAAAGGAATTGTTTTCACATCCAAAGTCTAAATGTCAGTTACTCTTTAGTTCTGCGAGTAGCCAGTGTACATTTGGATGTGTTAAATTCCATAAGCAGATGGCTTGTGTATTAAGACAAGAGACTGCCATTTCAAGAGTTAGCCAGAAAGATAGTCTGGATCATCACGAAAGAGGATGCCATGGAGATTGGGAGAGGCAAGGCCATGAAGGGATTTAAACACGTGGTATCACAATTCTCAAGGTGCAAAGCTTGCTCAGAACAATCTGTTACAAACGTTGACGGCAAAATCGTGTGGAAGGGTAAGGGAGAAGAGCCCAAAACAAAGCACTGTTTTTGTTTCTTTTCCAATTATTCGCCTGCCCTCTTCCTCTCCTGGAGACTAATTCACAGTTGGATATAGATGTGTAAGCATAGGCTAATATGTCAGATGGTTTTTTGATCAGGTGAGCAGACAAGCCCAATCCTGATGTTTTAACTCACAGTTCACTTGCATGTAGAGGGTTAAAGGCTAGCGATTGGGAGCAGGAATTCCTGCCTTGCTTTCTGTGCACCTACTCTCTCCTGTTCCTTCCTAGATCAGACATATTTGAGGCCAGTTGTATTGTCCTGGTCAAGATCAGCTAACTCAGCAGAGAGTTTGTGATTATATGCCAGGCTAATATCTTGTGTAATAGTATGCGTTTCCATGCCCACATCTTACATGTTTGAGATGCAAGATGTTTAAAAACCTTGATTTGGTACTTTCTCACTTGAGTGTCTGAATTTTTTATTGTCTGTATTTCTGCATGAAACTCACTTTTAGAGACTGTTGCACCTTAACTTTGCTAAAAACAAACATGCACACCAGTTTTGAGGAGTCTTTTGAGTGATGTGGTGGTAGTTCCAGAATGCCCCTCTTCTGGTTAGAAGTGTCTACTTCGCCACCAGTACCATCAGCCTGCGTTGTGTCGGAGCAGGACTATAATGCATGTTTCATAACCTCATTAAATCTGCTGATTGGAAAATGAGAACTAATTTCATTTCTTCAAACATTCAGTAGAACCAGCCTGTATGTGTGGGTTTTATAACGTTTGAAATTTTGCATAATGGCAATGGGTTTCTAGCAGTGAGAATCTACATTTTGTTTTTAAATAGTTTGTCTGAAATGTGACACACATGGCTGATTTTCCAACACTGGAAAGATGTCTCACGTGGAAGGTGATATTAATGTGTGCACCAAACTGAATTGTTGATGGTCACACAAATAACACTTCAATAGGTTATAGATGACTTGCTTTACAAAGCAGAATTGATTTGTTGTTGGGTTTACAACTGAGTGGTTTGCAGACCGAGTTGCTTAGTCAGAGGTTGCTTGTGTGAAAATTCTACTATATAACCAATGCTGTATAAATCTTTTTTTTGATCACCGTGTTTATGCAATAATTTTCACTTCACTATGGGGCCTTCTAGCTGAGGCAATGGTGTTACAAGCTCTTCAGGATGCTGCTTTTGGCCTAGAATGTTTTGCTTTGGAGGTGGCTAATTGTTTTTAAATGCCCCTAGAGCAATGCTATCTTTAAAGTTGTGCCTTATTTGTCTCCCAGAGCTGTGAGACTTTGCTGTCACTGACTAGTTGAAGGAATTATCTTTTATAATGAAAAGAGCAAAGACTTTAGATATTGGTTCAGGTCCTGCTTAAACCATACTTCAAAAAAAAAACTTGAAACCAAAATGATTTTCTTGGACACACTTGCCGTCAGTGGTATCCTGCCAAAACAGCTGCACTGTCCCTGCATGCAGTTACTATAACACGGTAACCTATATTAAATGATTTATGAAGTTGATAGAAATGATCTGCCACTGGAAAATACTTAGATAGTGAGCGTCCTGAGCATATTTTAGTCTTAATGTAGGCCTGAGGCTTTTCAGTTGTAAAGCACCTGATCAAAAAACAAATTACTCCAGGTTTGTGCTCAGCCCTGCTTTTATAATGAGGCTAATTTGATTCCAATTTAACTGCCTCTTAACACGAATAAGTTCTACTGGAGAAATTAAACACTTTTCCCCCCCGCCCCCCTCCCCAGACGACTTTTTTCTTTAAAGAACCATGCACTGTGTCCTGTTGCTACAGTGTGTATTGCATGCGAGGTGATGTCCTGCTTCAACATGTAAACACATGCATCAAGTTAGAAAATTTATTTTTATTGCACACTTTGCAAGCTGCTCTTACATCAGATGGGAGCTGCACTGGCATAACAAGGCAACCCAATTGTAAGCCAAACATAAAAAGTCCTGAAACGTTAACCCTACCTTCCAGTCTCCCCAGATGCTGTCTGATCTGAGTGTTTCCAGGATTTTCTGTTTATGGCAAGATGTATAATCTGGTGGGTTTACAGACAGCAGTACATTGGGACTCGATGGTGTTGGCATGAGTTTTGAACTGTGGACACAGCCTGGGTCTTGGTGAAAGCCTGTTTTCCACCTTGTAAGATGCAGAAAGTCTGCATGGAGATCAGCTTCAATGTGGTCATACACCATTCTGCAGGTGTGTAGGACTAGCTTGGACATTTTGACCACTGTTCATGCATGGAGAAGTGGCATGGTAGAGGTGTTTGCGCTTGATATTTTTTGCAGTGGCCTTGGTGAATCAAAGCAGTTTACTTTAGCTGTTTGCTTTATTGTTTGTAGTCCATGACCCATGATTTGGGAACTGGTGGTGTAAACGTTTCCATTTCCCTGCTGAACCCACTGTAATCCAAATTGGGATTCATTTTGCTCTTGATTGGTGTGAGTATGTGGAGCCTTAATTGTGGAGCTGTTTGAAAGAGCAGTCCAGAGTGTTAAAGGGTAGCGTGGAGATTTGGCTTTTTTCATGTGTGTATATGCTCCTTCAAATCTGTATTGACCAGTAAAAATAGTGGCAGCACTCAACCATGTCAAAGATATTTACCTCTTTTCTCCTCTAACCACAACCACCCACCCCTGCCCCGAGAGACTGGAATTTCTTGGGTGAATTTGCTCATGTTGTAATGAGTACAGTTATCAGTCATGTCGATTTATGAAACATCATTTATTAAGGTTTTTAAACCAACACATCTCATTCTTTGATTTTAGTAAAACTCAATGGTATTGTCTCTGCAGTGTTGGAGGAAGGGAGAAGTGAAGCTTGGGTTGATTGCTTAATGATTCAGTGTTGTGATGATGAGTGATTAAATGCCAAGTAAAAATGATGTGTCTCCCCACTTAGGAATTGTTGGATACATTCAATGTCTCAAAAATGTAATAAAACTTTTTTTCAATTTTTGTTACATGAGTATGGTGGTCTCTCATGAGTTTGTGAGTCCAAGCATTGTGTTGTGTGGTACTGAATGTCCAGACAGTTGAAGGTTGGATCCCTAGTATGTACTGACGTCAAGTGGATATGGTAGCATGGCCACTGGTTTTCGATTTTTAGGAGGTTACACCTGCCCGGAATACATGGCTCACCTCTGATGGAAGGTGCATATGTGCAAGTGCTGTTCACTCTCCCGCGCTTTCTCTCTCTCTCTCTCTCTCTCGTGCTCCCCCTCTCCACCCCCCTCTCTGTCTCTCTCTCTCTCTCTTTTCTCTTCTCTTCTCTTTTTTACCCTCCCCCACCCATCCACCACCATAGTCTGACTCCACTGACAACTATTGTCCTGGTGTGGTTGTGTAGACTTAGTACTAAAGGGCTGCTATGAACTGTACATTCACGAATATTAGCTAGAACACCAGGGAGAGTTTTAAATAGCACCAATGGGATCTTTTATGCCCACCTGAGAGGACAGACCGGGGCCTCCGTGTGATGTCTCATCAGAAAGATGGTGCCTTTGATAGTGCAGTATCGAGGGAATGCTGCACTTGCAGTTTCAGCCTAGATGTTGTGTTATAAGTCTTTGGAGTGGGACTTGAGCCAATGATCTTCTGACTCGGGCAAGAGTGATACTGTTGATACTCTGTACCCCAATATGAGTAATCACTTTTTGGGCAGGGAAGAGTGATTTTCTTTGTAATATGATTTCCACAATAGAATGCTTGTTGAAAAGCTGGTAGGAAGCAGAGTTAGCTTGAGTTGCTTTTTGTCTTGTGCATTCAAGCCCCAAATTAATGAGGGGCCCCCATGTACGTTTTGTTCTGAGAAGATTTTTTTTTGTTCAGATGATCAAACTAAGTAGTCTGCTTCTTTTGCATCTTTTAAGTCCGTATTAATGCACTAACCCAGTTCAGTTACTGCCCTGGGTGTTAACACATGGATAATGTTTTAATGATTCAGTCAAACAGCAGCTTATATAATCTTTGGTATAAGTCAAATGGAGTAATATGTCTAATTAGGGTTTTTGCCATGTTTCTCTTCCTCTTGGTTCATCAGGAGGATGGGATAGCCTGACCTGTGGTGATTCCTGTTTGAGTCATAAAAGAAATCTGTGTCCCAAATACCAAGAATAAAAATGAGTGATCAGCATTACCATCAATAGAGGCAAAGATTCCCTGATATACACAGTAGCTCCTGAGCTAACTGATATTATGAGACCTAACGCAATGCTAAATCAACTCACTACAATATGAATATTTTCACAAGAATTAACCCTGTAGTCAAATTCTTGAGCCTAATTTCTCCTGTAACTTTCTGTTGTAAATTTTCAGCAACTTCACCAACCATACTCGGTGTACACTGCACAGCATAAAATTCAAGTGTATTCCTTTACACTGCCTGCTTACTGGAACAATCTGTTATTGTACAGTCAGCATCTTCTTTCTAACTCTGTAATCACAGTTAACCTGTTTCTTCTGTGCCCAGCATTCTAGTTTCCCATTTGACAGCTAGTTCTGACTTGCGTGTGTGCTGTGATGAGTGGTGACTCACAGTGTCAAAAATCCGTGTCCAAGAAACGACACGATGTTGGACAATGCCTGCTACATTAAAAATCAGTTATTCTCATTTGTGAGGAGGTGTCGCAACCAAACCTGGAAAAGAGCAGTTAATTTTAGGGGTCTGTTTTAAGAATAATTTTAAACTAATGGAACTGACACTGCTGGTTGGCTTTTAATGTGACCATTGTAAACTGGATATTAGATTTAGTCTTGCTGACAAGTGGGGAAATGTAATTGGCCGGCATAACCAGCCTTAATTTTGCACCTGATGTAGAATAGGTAAACCGTGCGTATTGGGTGATCCCTTGATGTCATCTGCCAAGTTGCTGATTGGAAATCTGAATAATGTACACATGAATGAATTTAAAAAAACATTCAGATGGTCTAGGCTGCAATACCTGGGCAAGATAAAGGTAAACTCTTATCTAGTAATTGATGCCCTTCCTGTTGGAAGCTTTTTTCCTTGTTTGTTTACATACATAACCTTCTGAACTCTGTGTGTTGACCCTCGTAACTCTTATCTTTGTACTGCAGAGTAGCAAAAGTTCATTGCTAACAATAGTACTTAAAAAAAAAAAAATCCTCCCTGGAATATAGAACACAAATACAGTGGATTTAAAAGGGTGACCTTTGGAATCCAGTCAGTGAGATGACTAGAGGTGAAAACATTTTCAACATACTTCATTTGCATCAATAAGGTTTTGTGAAAAGTAAGACTTTCTTTCCGAGTTGCGTTATTTCGTGGCTGTGTCGTGTGTGTGGTTTTTCTGAAGTATTGCTGCTGGTAAGTGAAGCTCGGATGCCACTGGGAAAGCAACCAATGTATTTTTCCTGTTATCTTGGGGCATCTTATTTTCTGTTGTGAATGGATTGTGAGTGGCAAGTGCATCATTTTCTTTTGCTGTGTTGCAGTTTTTTCTAATCCTCTCTTGGCAACTGTGACTCATTCTGATTTTTTTTTTTATAAAGAAGTGTGGTTATGGTTTCATAGAATAAATTTAAAGGATGCTGTGTGATTTCCCCAGATGATCCATTACGCATCAAATTGCTGTAATGAGTTGGTACTCTTTGATCTCCGGGAGGTTGGATTTATGCAGTGGTCAGGTTGGAGGCTGGCTATGGAGATCTGTTCCCTTACAATTTCCACTTGTGACCAATGACTGACGCCATTAGGAATGACCTAAAGAAATTGCGCACACAGATTTTCTCAGGTCTGATAATTCCACATACAGCGGAGCATCTGATGTGTTAGAACTGTACTTTTGAGGGCAACAAAATACAACTATGTGCTTTTCAAGATGGGGATTTAAAACCGAGTGGGAGAAATCTATGCACTTTTAATTTTGTGAAAGGACCTCCTACCCTCCCTTTTAGAGACCTCATTCTTGTGTGTTTTCTCTCTCTCTCTCTCTCTCTCTCTCTCTCTCTCTCTCTCTCTCTCTCTCTCTCTCTCTCTCTCTCTCTCTCTCTCTCTCTCTCCTCTCTCTCTCTTAACCAGTACATATATCTGGTGTTTCATTTGGCTGATTTTGGTTAAGATTGTACGTTTTGTAACTCAGCTGTAAGTGCCATTTGACTTTTGAAGAGAATAGAAACTGGCTGTAGTGTAATTACTTTTCTAAATAAATGAATAGACCAGTGAAATGTGGGCTATTTTGCCCTCCCTTTTCATCCCTTTCTAGTCTACAAAGTGACTTTTTTGGATTTAGTTTTCACCTGTAAAGTGCAAGTGACACTGTAATATTGCAATTTTGTCAGTTTAACTCTCCTCCCGAAGCACAATCTTTCTGAACTGATCACTTGTAGGATTCCGCAGTGAGGGGAGCCTAGAGAAACAGAGGCTTGTTTTATTAGAACAAATAAAGTTAGTTGGAGCTCTAATGACCGTGTTCAATGAGAGGTTTTGGCAACTAGAGGACAAATCATCAGAAAGTTGGGAAGAGATTGTCACGTGGCAGGTTGTTTAGACATGAAATGCCCTGCCAGAAACGGCTGGGGAAGCAGAAACTGTAACCGCTTTTAAAAGGGAAATGGTTAAATAATTGAAAAAGAAACATTTTAAAAGGGTATGTGGAAAGGGCAGAAGTTGGAAGCTGTGAGAGCTGTACTGGAGTAATGGGCCGAATGGTCGGAAAATGCTAAGTTTCCTTGGGCTGTGGCACTGCTTGAAGCATTGTTCTCCTATAAATAAATGTTTGATGTTTGCAGTGGAAGATATTAAGACCACTTCTTGTAGGTGGGGGTGGGTGATTTTAGATAGATGCCTCAGCAAGGTGCCCAGCCCCAGAAATGTTCAACACATCATGTCACTGATGCTTGGGTCTGCCTTCTTGAATTTGAGTTTTGTTATTACTGGCATGTACAGATGTTACCCCAAAACTCGTAAAGGTCCCTGACAGCACAATGCATTGCATATGTGTCATTGTGCAAATTGTACAGGCACTTGATTTACAGATGTGCAATTACTTTGTCACCTTTATGACTTTTGAATAACTGCATTCGGTTTCCCTGCACCGACAGAGCTTTGTTGTGAATCTGCCCTGTAGTATCAACAGGTCAGTTGGCAGCAAGTGGAACCAATTCACTTAGAGAAAACTGTCCTTCACACAGGAGAAGTCCTGTTTTCTGCTCCGCTCCTGGGGCTGTTAAGTTCCTCCATTCAGACTGTGTTGGATCCTACACCCAAAAACATTGCAGTTAAGAGTTTGAAGTAACTTGTACTTATTGTGCCTTTCACAGCCTCAGGGTGTCCTATAATGCTTCCTAACTAATGGATTACTTTTTTGTAGAGCAATCACTATTGGACAAATACATGCAACAGCAAAATCCAACAAACAACAAGTGAATATTTGACCAGTTGGGAGGGACGAATGATGGTCAGGATACCAGAACTCCCTACTGTGCTACTAATCGTACTTCCAAGTCTTTTATGTCTACCTGGGAAATGGAGTCTCAATTTGACATCACATTTTAAAACATTACCGGCAACATTCCTTTAACTGCACTGAAGTATCAGCCATATAGTGGACCGTGAGCCTTTGACCTCTGATTCAGAGAGGTGAGAGTGCTGCCAACTGAGCCATGCTAACAATTCTGCCAGTTACAACTACATGACTTTGACTCCTGACACTTCTCTGCTGGCTGAGTCAGTAAGATCTGTAAAAGCCTAGTGAGAAACTGAATTGATGGCTTGTATGAATTGGGGGCTGCTGTGGATGGTGAATGCTGTAAGGTAAAGGATAGCCAGCAGGCTTACAGACTGGTTTATAGAAGAGGTTTCCTTTTGTTTTAAGTCGTCTGTTTTTTTTTGTATTTTCAACTTGATATACTTGAAGAAATGAGCCACTTACCATTCCTTATCAGCCCAGATAACAGCTGACCCTGACCTGCAGTGTCGAGTCATTTTGATAATGCTGCAGTATCGGGTTGGACGTAATTGCAAGCTGCTTTCCAGAAAGTGTTATGTAAGAATTGTCTACTCAGTGGGGAAAATTGTAATATATGTTCATGCAAGCTTGTAGCTTGAGAATGCAGTCATTTTTTCTGGGGGGTGGTGTGATTGTTGAAGAGGAGGAAGGAAGAAGAGATTACTTGGTTCTGAGCTCTGTAGGTGAGCAGTAGTCTGCAGTGCTCAAGATGAGACTGTGGTACTGCAGGGGGATTTTATTTTAAAGCACAGTTAATTTCAGATATTCTATCATCTAATGGCACAGGTTGTTATCTCCATTGCTTTGTTCTTTGAAAAATCCCAAAGTTCAGACTTTCCTTCCAGTTTAGAAGTTTAAAAGAAATAAATCGTGATAGTGCTCAGGTGGTGAGTGGGAGAAGTGAATGGCTGAGTAACATTGTGGGCACCTTTTAGTCAGAGCCTCTTCAGAAATAAGCAACATGCAGTATAATTCACAAATAATCTACACAGTACTTAACACCTGAAAGGCTACAGCAGAAAGGGCTTTTGTCCAAGTGAGGAGTGTAAGGTACAAATAACTGGTCTGAAGATGAACCTCTTTCTCTTCCGCAGCACAGAGCTATCCCAACATTTGGAAGTAGATTTTTAACTGAAGAGAGGCAAGAGCAGGCAAGTATCCCGTTCCACGCCTCTGCAGTACAGCTTTTGAGCTTCCTAATTAGAACGCCTTGGGTGGTTTGCTATCCTTTTTGCTGCTGTCCAACTATCCCCAAAATATCCCAGCCGCCTGGCTTGTGATATCTCCCTGAAGGTATGGCTGATGCTGAGGACTTGTTACATGGGAGAGTTAGCCAATTGCTCATTGCACAGCATAGCACTTGTGCTTTCACTTTGTAGTTTCCCCTCGACCCACTAATAATCCCCTCCCCCCTTTTAAGGTATTGACTGCTAGAGCATGACACTAGTTTGCTCTCAGGTGGATGTAAAATGTCTTGTGGAACTATTTTGAGGAAGAGCAGTGGAACCTTTCCTGGTGTCCTGCCCAATATTTATCCTTCGATCAATGTCACTTTAAAAAAAAAACAATCTGGTCATTATCACATTGTTTGTTTGTGTGACCATGTTGTGTGCAATTTGGCTGCAAAATGCTTTGGGGTGTCCTGAGAATGTATAATGGGCTATATAAAAGGTGCTACATAAATCCAAGACTTTAATGTACTTTTGGACAAGGTATGCAAGGGTAATTAAATATTTATGCATGAGCCTAGGCTATTTAACCATGGTGGCATCACAGCTGAGTCAAGTACTCTCCTCACCAGCCAACCACATGCTTACACTTTCTGCAGGGTTGCTAGATAGTGATCAGGCACTGGAACTGGAGTGTAAGGTAGTTAATTTCTTTAGCCTTTTTTGTTCCCCTTGTGCACCCAGGATGTTGAGAGGAACTGTAGCTCCCCTGCTGTTGGTATGGCTGAGATCAGCAAGTGAGCAAGGACTGAACCTGCTGCAAGGCTCTGCTATTGTTTTTAGTCGGCCAAGCCATTTAGGAAACAATGCTTATTGAGTTGATCAGTTTTTTTTTGATAAGTGTTCCCAGGGTAAAGCTGGGCAGTTATAAGACCAGGGAGGTCCCAGTTGATCTCAGCAGAGCCAGTTTAGTTAATGTTGCAATTTACCTTCATGGGTCTGGGTTGGGTAAAGGGTTTAAACTCTTGTGGAGTGGCAACTTTTTGAAAGTCTGAATATACAACTGCAATGTCATCCATAATTGAATAGCCACCTGGTCTCTGCTTGGACAAGAATATTTACTTGGGCAAGGCATCGCCCATGGAACTGTGCACGAGTAAGAGGCAGCACTTTCAAAGGAAAAAAAAATTGTGTTGGGGGTGGAAGGGGGGTGGTGTGGTGGGCCTCTGGGTGGAATAGACTACGCGCCATAATACGGATTTCTAGTGTGATGCTTGGATTGCTATCCCATCAGTTCTGCTGCTGTTGCGAAGTGCATGATTTTTGTTGACACATAGTTGGTCTGACATTCCAGGTTAGAGATGTCCATACTGTGCATAGGGCACCCTGCCAGGCAGTGAAGCAGGAAAATATCTTCCCCCATCCCCTCTTTTCTGCCCAGAAAGGAGAGGTAGGGAGAATGGGAGAAAACTGTGCTTGGTGGAGGATATTGTGTTTACAAGCTTCATATGGGAGCTGACTTCTCTGCCCTTCAAAGGAAGCCTCCAGCTAATTCCAACTAGGAAACAAAAAAAAAATCTAGTTTAGTGCAGTGATGTATGGTGATGGCTGCATTTCTGATGTCGCCATGAATGACCGGAAAGACTTTGTTAAGCCCTAAACTTTGTCACAACCTTGAAATAGTCCTGGAGGCATGAAATAAGTAGTGCAGCGATAGAGTGAGGAATTACTGTTGATCTTTAGTACCCAGGCTAGGGAAGGACTTCAATAAAGTGGGTGTGATTCGAAATCTTTCACTGTGATTCTTGAATGTGTCTTGTGAAAAATGGTAGTCAAGATCTTTGTTTTCGCAAACAGCCGAAATCCTCCTCATTAAGGAAAATTGGCCTGTCGACGCAATTTGCCTTTAATGGGAGATCAATGAAAGGGCCTTTAATAACGGATGTATCCCTCTCTCATCCGTTTCAACTTCCTCTGTGTGCAGACAGCAGTTAACCTGTCTCCATTTATGTGCCCAATGTGATCCATGCATTAAAGACTGTGACAGCAGGATCTAGTTTCTCCACTGTGGTTTTTAATCTTTGCTTCTAGCAGTTTGCAGCTGGTTGGTTGTGGAGGTTTTGTGCTGTGGGTATTTTTTTTTATTGCTTGATGGTACTGTTTGATGTATAGATATGCTATAATGTTTTCTTTTTCCTGTCTCTGAGCTGGAGAAGGATTTCCATGTAGCATTTTAAGCCAAAATGTTTGCCTCCTTTTTGGAGCGGGAGAAGCAAGCTTGAAGTGAATGGGGATTTTTTTTCCCCGCAGCTGACAATTAAGTTTGGTTTCCGAGGGTTTGTGAGTTGGATGCAAAGTCTAGCTCCTTTCTGCTGGTAGCAGACTTTCAGACCCATGAAAAACATTGTCTGAGTTTGCTGCCAGGGATAAGCGAGCAAGACGTAGCCGTTTATATTCCGGGAGCCGGTTCATGTACACTGATTTTCTGGAATCTGAAATATAAAATATTGTTTGAAGGGTACTGTGCTGGCAGATACAACAGTTCTGGAGAAGCAGTCATAAAACTTAGAAACAGGAGTAGGCCATTCAGTTCCTCCAGCACGATTTGTCTTTCATTCAATTCATGACTGATCTGTATCGTAACTCCATCTGTCCGCCTTGGTTCCATAACCCTCAATACCCTTGCCTAACAAAAATCCATCGGTCTCCGCTTTCAAAGTTTCAATTGACCTTGCCTCAGCAGCTTTTTGAGGGAAGAGTTTTTCAGATTTCCGTGACCCATGGTTTGAAGGCATGCTTCCTGACCGCCCTCAAATGGCTTGGCTTTAATTTTACGGTTATGCCCCTTGTTTTGGAGTCCCTTACCAGAGGAAATTGTTTTCCTCTATCTACACATCAAATCCTTTCATCATCTCAAACACCTCAGTTAGATCACCTGCTAATCCTCTGTACTTCAAGGAATGTAAGCCAAGCCTTCTCGGCTTCCTCATCACTTTCAAGAGCCCTTGCTGCAAGTGCCAAAAAGTTATCGTCTCAGCTTGTATGAATAATGGCCACTTGGGTGTGGGGGAGTGGGGTGGGGGGGGTGGCGGTAGATGTGGATGTGAGTCTCTGTAAGGAAGGAAGTAAAATGGCTCATTAAATGAAGGGAAATTATTTCAGATGCTAAATAGCATTCAGTAAGTTTTTCATTTAGGAAAATAGTCTGTGTTAACTTGAAAAACTTTTTTAAAAGTTCTGCCTCCTCCTCTCTCTTTCCCCCCCCCCCCCACTCTTTTTTCTATGACCTCTGAGCAGTCTGACTTAAAACAGGCAGGACCACTGCTCTAGTGATTTGGGGAGAAAAGGTCACATTCCTTTTTATTGGGGTTAGGGGTTTTTAGCAGTGTATTTTTGGGGATGCATTTCATAATTCCATGCGCTTTGTGAAATGCCAATAACCTTGGTGTAGACTTCCATTGCTGCTAGCAGCTGTCCAAGTATCTCACCTGAGTGGCCAATTCATCTGTGAGCCCAAGATAATAAGCCCTAGGATTTCCAACTGTAATGACCATAGTCATTTTAATGAGTTACTATCAGGGTTACAATTGGAAAACCTAGGCCTAAATATCAAGGTTATTAAAACGCAAGCCAGTTGTGATGACGTTTGACTTTCTAAGTGCATGGCTTTTTTTAATAGAGATCATATTAGCTAAACCCTATTTTGGATTTGGGTCAAAAACACAGGTCCTCGAACCTTTACATTATTTCCATCTCTTTTCACCCCCCACATCATCTTGATGCCACCCTGATCCGGACATACGCCAAACTACTATGCCAGTATTTACAAGTGTGCCGTTGATGCATCCTTTTAAATGCTGTTTTTTTTTAAAGTATAAAAGAACACCATTATGTAGAATCAGTATGTGTTTTTCTCAATTCTAAAGTATTTCTAGAATTTTTACCTCATTCCTTTTAGTACACTTTTAGTATCATTATTCAATTAAATTGATGCCACGGATTTTATATCTGATACTTTATTGAAACCACGCTGCCCTGAACTGTTTAGGTACTGCTGCAGTAGTGCACTGAGCTGTCAAAGAATGAAATCTGTGCTTGGGCTTGTTCACCATTTTCCTTTTCCTGAGCAGAGAATTGAGAATCTTTTACAAAAGTTTCCCTCCGTTTTTCAGAGTTTTCACACTGACTTCCTTTTCCCTCACAAGCTTGCTTGGAACAGGCGTGTCCTTTCTGCAGCTGACAGTGTCTTAGCAATATTGGTGCTAAAAGCCATTACTTTGGCCAAGTGACAGTGTTGAACTGAGCTTGCAATGGTGTTCTATCCAGTGTACATGGAGATCAGGGAGGAATAGAATTACGTGGGATGCCGAGTGTATGCACAGAATGTCTCGCATCACCGAATCTTGGAATAAGAGAGAATTTTGATGTGCAATGTTGCTGCAATGCACACAAGATTGGGTTTGGCATGACTAGCAAACTCTTAAGTCCTGTATTATTTTGTGGCCCTAGTTTTGTTCGTTTGTGTGAGTTGTTAATGAACCTTGGTGGTGAAGCTGAAAATTTCAGCTATAGTTTAAAGGTGTTCTCTGGAATGATGAGTTGCTACATAATGATCCTGAGCACATGCATTCATTACACTGGGGGATTGAAATGAATTCGAGGGCTGCAAGCAGACTCTGCTTATAAATATTAAATCATGAGCAAGATTGGAGCCTATCCCCAAGGCAAAGTCTTGTCACCATCTTTCTTCCTCATTTCCCTCTCTGCAACCCCCTCCCCTGCACCAAATAAAGGGTAGTTATGTAGCATTTGAATAGTTGTCATGGGAGATGTCAAACTTGCGTTAACTTTATTTATTGAAGAGAAAGTCTCCCTTTGGTTTTCCTGCAGATTTTATGTTCATTTTCTTTCTGCACTAACATTTCAGCAGCCAAGAGAACTGGTAATGCCTATATATGTGACCACTGTTCCCTTCTTTACTGCATGTTCACGCACCCCCCCACCTCTCTTCCACCCACCGTCCCCCCGCCCCCAACTGACTCCCACTTGCTGGGAGATGTTACAGTCTCTCTTTAGTGCTTCCCTGTTTGTCATTTAGCAATTGGTTGGACTAGGAATCGTATCTGTGTGCATAACCATGTCCCGTTGCATTGGGGTTCTGATGAAAGGTCACAGACCTGAAATGTTTCTGTTTCTCTCTCCACAGACACTGCCAGGGCCTGCTGAGTATTTCCAGCATTTTCTGTTTTAATTCCCGCTGCACAGGACTGGCAATCATGTCACATTTGTGTTCTGTGCTTCTGATACTGAAGGGTGAGGGGTCATGGGAGAGGAGGAGGGGAAAGGAAGAGAAGAGAGGATGAAAATGTAGCAGGATGAGTGCTTTTTGAATCATCTTGTTTTTCTTCTCTGTTGAAGATGGTGCCTAAGATTGCTTAGGCACTGGCAGGCCTCCTTGTGTGGTCAAGTGGTCATTTTTCATTTGTGAACATGGACAATTGATTTGAACTTTGTGTGAGGCAGTGTATCACATCTCTTAAGAAAATGTGTCATAGGAAAAACATATTTTGACGGATCCTTCTATCTTTCCCAACCTGCCACCTGCCAAAAAAGTCAATAAACTCCAAGGATTCCCTTCCCTCTCTCTTTTCCTGATTGCAGCAGTTTCAACACTGATTCTAAGTTCATTGAGACATTGTTGAATAGTCACAGAAGACAACACTGCCTGGTGTTGGACCTCTCAAATGATTTTAGAAGGAAGATTGATGCTATTTGAGTTTTTGTTGGTGTGCCATCCAATCTGGAACTATTGAGCTGCTCACCTTGAACCCTGTGCAGAAAGAATCTCAGCTGCTCTTGTACCAGGTGGTACCAAATTTGCATTGCAAAACTAAATCAAATTTTATGATTTTCTGTTACTTTCCTTTTTCACGTTAACTGAACTGATTTTTCTGTACACTTCTAACTTATTTGTGGTATTATGAAAATGCTGAGCTTTGTGGTTCGTACCAAATGAGTCTCATCATGCAGACATTTATTTAACTGCACCAACAATGGTGATTTATGTTTAAAATCTAGAAAGAGTCTGTTCTCTTAAGCATTGGGATTGTCAGTCTGGGTGAGAATTTGGAATGAATGGGGGAAAAAAAGTGATTTCCCTTCGATCACCTTGGTTCAAGATTTAACTATTTACAGGAAAACCTAGTTAAGATGATCATGGGGACAGTAGGTGGCGACAGACCAGGGTTTGGTAGTATGTCCTGATCAGTTAGTACTCAGTCAACAATCTTTCTTCCCTGGCCTACATTGGATCTCCATCTCCCAACACCTTAAATTTATCTTTGCCTTTCCGTTTTTTTCCTCTATCACTCTCCTTTTTCCTTTTGTCTCACTTGCTCGCATTTGCCCTTTCTATCTTGCACTCTTTTTGCGTTCGTTTGTTCTTCCTTTAAAAAGCTCTTCAAAACACATCCCTATAGTCAGTCTTTTCGGTAATGTTCCTAATCTCTCCCTTCGTGACACAGCACCTTTTTTATCCATGTGTTTCTGTGAAGTATCTTGGGGCTGTTATTATGTTAAAGGTGCTTAATAATTGATCCTATTGGTGCTGCTGCCACCACCAAATATATACAGGTGCCATAGAGTGGTGCAGTATAAGTTTGACTTCCTCATGATGGTGCCCTCTGACTACTGAACTATGGCTGAAATTAATATAGGCTAACTCTAATTACCACAGCAATGCTGCCATTGATATTATGTGATGCAAGCAATTTATTGACGCTGTATAAGTATTTCTCTGTCTGCAATTCTTAAGACAGTTTCTCAAGTTTGATTCCATTAGGAGCCGACTAATTTCTAGCTTCTACGCAAGAGATGTAAAATTGGGCCAGTGAGTAAGGCAGTTATAATAAACTCAGTTCCAGGCCATAATTCAGGATCCAGAGGCGGCTTTCATTTTAAATTGAGGAACTAGAATGAGGGGCCAGAAGCATGCTTCATGCCATTACCAAAATTGAAATAAGAGGTCTAAGTAAATCAGAAACTAATGAAAATGTCTTTTTTTTTATAAAAAGACTCTCACGTGATATACTGAGGGATATATGTATCAGACATACCAACCTAGACTAGCAAAGTGATCAACAGCTTCAAAAAAGCTGACCCGTCCAAACTTTCTCTGAATATGAGCCAGTCACATGATAATAATTACACAAGGCACAGTGGGACATGGGCTTGTAATTTTCCCCCTTTTTGTATTGGAGGTTAAAAATGCAAAAGGCTGAAGTGAATTCAAGTGTGGAAAACCAAAGGTTATTTTCTAAATGCACTCTTGCTCCTCCAACCTCTCCTTTCCCCAAGTTCACAAAAGAATTCTTCATCCTTCAAAACATCTCCACTTCATAAAAGCACTCTTCCTCTGTAATGTCACCAGCTCATGCTACCACTCATCTGCCTCCTCCTCTTCGCCCATCACCCCACCCTATCAATTAATGCTAATTCTTTCCTAGTCCTGCTTGGTTCTGGCATATAATTCCTCCCTTCACAGTGATGACTTGAGATCCCATCCTCAGTATTATTATTGGACGACTTCTTCCAAGCTTTGCCCTTGCTCAGTGCTCTTTTTAAATTTTCACTTTTTTTTGCCCGTGCTTCCCATTATTTAAAATAAAAATTGGAATTTCTTCTCATTGCTCAGAGCTTCCACTAGGCTTTCTCCTCCAACCAGTGCTGCTCTGTGGTTTCTTTCGCTTCCTGCCTTTCCCCACCCAACATGTCCCGCTCCAAGTCACTGTGCCCCTAGTGGTCAAGATTAGTGGGAAAACTCTCCACTGGTTGAAGTCATACCTAGCACAGATGAGGACATTTGTGTTTGTTGAGGGTCAATCATCTCAGCCCCAGGACATTGTTGTAGGAGTTTCTCAGGGTAGTATCCCCAACCATCTTCTGTGGCTTCTTCAGTTACCTTCCCTCCAACGTAAGGTTGAAAGTGGGGATGTTTGCTGATTGCACAGTGTTCAGTACCATTCGCAACTCCGCAGATACTGAATCAGTCCATGCCTGCATGCAGCAAGACCTGCACAACATTCAGGCTTGGGCTGATAAGTGGCAAGTAACATTTGTGCTACACCAGTGTCAGACAATGACCATCGCCAACAAGAGAGAATCTAATCACCTCTCTTTGAATTTCAATGTCATTACCATCGCTGAATCTCCCACCATCAACATCCTGGGGATTACCATTGACCAGAAACTTAACTGGACTGGCCATCTTAATACCATGGCTACAAGAGCTGGTAAGATGCTGGGAATTCTACTGACTTAGAGAGAGAGCGAGATACAGCACTGAAACAGGCCCATCAGCCCACCGAGTCTGTGCCGACCAACAACCACCCATTTATACTAATCCTACATTAATCCCATATTCCCCACCATTCTCCTACCACCTACCTACACTAGGGACAATTTACAATGGCCAATTTACCTATCAATCTGCAAGTCTTTGGCTGTGGGAGAAAACCTGAGCACTTAGTGGAAACCCACGCGGTCACAGGGAGAACTTGCAAACTCCGCACAGGCAGTACCCAGAACCAAACCCTGGTTGCTGGAGCTGTGAGGCTGCGGTGCTAAGCACTGTGCCACTGTGGTTGGGTCGCGGTTGGGTAGTGAGTAACTCACTTCCTGACTCCCCAAAGCTGTCCACCATCTACAAATCACAAGTCAGGAGTGTGATGGAATACTCTCCACTTTCCTGGGTGGGTGCAGCTCGAACAACAAGCTTGACACCATCCAAGACAAAGCGGCCTGCTTGATTGGCACCCCATCCACCGCCTTCGACATTCACTCCCTTCATCACCGGTGCACGCTGGCAGGGGTGCATACTATCTACAGATGCACTGCAACTTGCCAAGGCTCCTTCAACAGCACCTTCCAAACTCGTGACCTCTACCACCTAAAATAACAAGGGCAGCAGGTGAAGGCTGAATAAAAATGTTTAGCATGCTGTATTTGCAAATTAGGAAGAACAGTTGAAGAAATCTGAAGATCATTGACTCTAGTCATCTTGATAAAATCGAAATAGGATCTGGAGTGAGAAGGATTGTCCTATCAGATGCTGAGCTGTCCAAAATTGAATAAAAGGTGTCAAAGCCTCTCAATGCGTAGGAGCTATGTTTAAATCTTAAATTAAAACAAGAGGAGAAAACCTGTTTAGCAGAAACCAAGGAAATCCAACTTCTCTGGGGTAACTTCTCTTTCTCTAACTAAGTACTCTTACCTCTGAGTCAGAAATTTGTAGGTTGAAGTGCCTGTTCTAGGACTGGAGCACGTAATCTAGGCTGATACTTCTGTGCAGTTTTGAGAGAATGTTGCATTGTGAAAGGTCCCATCTTTCAGATAAGATGTTAAGCTGCAACCCTATCTGCCTGTTCATACAATTTCCACTGTGTTTCCTTTATCAACCCGTTTCTTAATTTCCTAAAATACCTCTTAAGTTTCTCAGACAGGACTTGCATTTTACTAGTCTTTACTGGTTGTTAATTATCCCATGTCTTTCGAAGTAAGTATCAATGTTATCCCATATTATGGCTTAATGTAATGTGCAGTTTGAGAATGGTAAAAATGGCCCTTTGCTTCAGATCTCCTTTATTTTGTTGCCATTTGTTAAGATGGGTAGCTGACAACATCCTGTGCTGCACTGCACACGGAGTAGTGAAGTAAAAGAGTGATGCAGGTTGACTTGTACTCTGAGCAGGATTTTTTTTTTACAGTGCCAGGGAATCGTGTCACTACATCGCACTTGCTCCATTCTCTGAACTGTGTAGGCAGATTTGCTGAGTCAGAGATCAATATTTAAGAGTTGATAATGTTCAGTGTTAACACTTTGCAGCATCCATGTCAAACCAAACCACAGTTCTGTTGCTGGAAATGATGGATATCTGAGGCTTTTGGGTGAGTAATTTAACCTCGGGGACAGAAGTGCATTGTGTAAGGCAGTGACCCATCAGACTGCAGTGGAGGCAATTGCACCAGGAATAGGTTTTAAAGGCTGTTTTGCAACATATCAATGCATGTAATAGATTGAGGTCTGAATCTCCATTTGCTTGTTTACTGACTGCATCATACATTTATTCAATGGTAGATACACAATCCCATCATCGGAATCAGTAACTTGACTTCAGCATTGTTAATGTAGGGAAGCAACATATGGACATTGGACTTCCAGAACCTGAGCTAAGGAGGCATGAAATATAAAAATAATAAGTTTAAACCTTGTGATTATTGGGGGTGCAGAAAGAAGCGAGGAATTATACTAGGGCATCGGGCAAAAGATTTCCCTCATTGGGCAGCCGGCGAGCTCAAATAAATTGCGGCCCGTGCATGCCAAAGAGCTGCCGCAATCTCCTGCATGGTGGCTCTTTCCCTCCCACCTCCAATCAGTGGAGGGGGCAGGCTGTCCGCGCCAGCAATGGCATCAGCTGCCTGTAAGTAGGCGCGGGCGCCATTTTTAAAGTGCAGCCAGCCCTGCCGGTAGATTTAAATTTTTAAAGCTACACACCACCCCTCTTTTCCACCCCCAAATGTCAAAAGTTCTCAAATTTCTAATGTTCCTTTTCCACCCCCCCCCCGCCCCAAAATAACAATTACATTAACTTTATGCCCTCCCTGCAAACACTTAACTTTTAAATCTGACCTCCACCATCCGCCCCCAGACTGCACAAAGTTTAAAGTTCCAGATGGGGAATTTAAGACGTGGGAGCGATGCCCGCCACACCGAGGATCACGGTGGGCCCAGAAGGTGGAAGGTAAGTTTACTTAAATGTATTCATTTTATTGATTTTAAATATTGAAATTCAGGTCCCGTCACCCAGCTGCTGGACCCATATTCCGCCGCACGCATCACCCCCCCCCCCCACCCCCCAGCCACGGAGCCTGACGTTGTGGGCTTGGTACAAATCCAGCCCATTGCATCATAGAATGGTTACAGCACAGAAGGAGGCCGTTAATGCATGTTCAAGCACGAATAGTTCAGCAAAGTGGTTGAACTTCTGTGTAAAAGGGCAGAATTCCATCTAACTACTCTCTGTATCGAAGAGATGCACAGACAGGAAAAGGGGTTTGTGAAGTTGAAATGGAGCTGTAGTAGAGCTTGTTTTGTGGACTATGTTAGCTTGCTACATTGCACATTCTTGACTTTGTGTCTTTTTATATGGTCAAATGCCAAAAACAGCCACTTTACAAAAAAAAGTCGTTTCTAAAATGAGTCCAGGTTTCACTGATGCTGTTTTACTTCAGGCACTATATTTTAAGTGGGTGTGCCTACTTGCATTTGGTTTCAATTTAGTCATTAAAAGTTTTGAGTTGCTGAATCTTGATTGTCCTAAGAATTAGCTGGGGTCCATACCAAAGAGGCATGAAGTCAAACTGTGCATCATGGCCTATTTAAAACATTGGTTGTTTTCCTGTATTTTCACTACTTGCAGGTGGAAAAAGCTCTTTGTGTTTTGCTTTTTTCCCCTCATCCAAGCAAATTCTGCTTTGTGAGCAGAAAGGAAATGCAAGATAAATTCAAAGCATCTGGCTGGTACTTGTAATGAGCTTCCCTTAGTCTTGGGTCAAAGAATGTGGTTAGTGTTGATCGTGACAGTGACCATCCGAATGGTTTAATTCCAATCACGTGTGAAGCTTCTCTGTTCCAAAATGTCTTCATTGATCAGAAATGTAACCATACTCTTGAATAATTTGAGACCAATAAAATGTTTAAAAAAAATTTACAGTACTTGGCATGTGGCAGATTTTGCTGAATGTGTTTTCTGTACACATTTATCTTCCTTTTCTTCACCCATGCACAGTGTAATTTTAAGAGAGGGTTCTGGGAGAGAACATTGAGGAGAAACAGCTCAAAATCTTTGGCCTTTTGATGGAATATTGAGCAATATATCATTAAGCAGGTAGGTTTCCTTTCTGTGGAATGACGAGGAGGGAAATATATAATTGCTCTGTTTCTAACAGCCTGGGGTAGGGGTGGAGGGAGGAAAGGTGTGTCTCAGTTTATCTTTCTAGGTGTAGTGTTGGAAGCTGTCTTTGAAACCAAAAATGAAGTTGATCTAAAATTTCAGCCCTGAATGAAGCAAGGCACAAATTTAATTTGCATCTAGTACTTCTGGGCTAAACCATCACTGCAGATGCAAATTTGCACTATGTAACTTACTATATGGCTCATATTGATACAGTAACCTTTTTATATGCTTATTGTGAGTGCCAGTGGCACAACCGTTCAGAGTAAATGTACTATTGTACAGTCTCGTTTTAAATCTCAGTCCGACACCTACTGTGTTGATTCCTTTTAACAAAATTTAACTCCTAAGTGAATTTTTTAATTTTAGTCCAGATTATAGATTTTTTTTTTCCATTCAGTCTGAATTGCAATCCCCTTTGAATTATAACATGTTGCAATGTTTCTGTTATTATGAGCATCTGCCTAATTACAGAGTTAAAATTAGTTATGTTTAGTTTAGAGATACAGCACTGAAACAGGCCCTTCGGCCCACCGAGACTGTGCCGACCATCAACCACCCATTTATACTAATCCTACACTAATCCCATATTCCGACCACATCCCCACCTGTTGCTATATTTCCCTACCACCTACCTATACTAGGGGCAATTTATAATGGCCAATTTACCTACCAACCTGCAAGTCTTTTGGCTTGTGGGAGGAAACCGGAGCACCCGGAGAAAACCCACGCAGACACGGAGAACTTGCAAACTCCACACAGGCAGTACCCAGAATTGAACCCGGGTCGCTGGAGCTGTGAGGCTGCGGTGCTAACCACTGCGCCACTGTGCCACCATTGGATTGCATAAAACTAGTGAAGTGTTGGATCACGTAATGAGCCTTCCCTGGAAATCTTCACCCAGCCACCCAAGGAACTGTAACTTTGACCCAGCTCCTAATAGTTTGGACAGACATTTAGAATGGGGGAGCCCGAAATCAAAACTTTTTACTTCCAAGCTTCCTTCTGATCAGCAAGAATGGGAGGAGGAAGATGGGGAATCTAGTTGTGTCAGCACAATGTACTGGTGCTGGGGTTGGGGAGACTGGCTTTTTATTTAATTGGATTGAAGTGAGTTTATACCTTTTTTGTTTTGTTTTTTTAAAGAAAACATTTATATATTTATAAAATAAAGTTCTAGCACTCATTCTCAGGAAGTGAGAGATTGGCCTGGAACTTGAACCCATGTCTCTGTCTGGCTGGGAGTTAACCACAAGATGCAACAACACTTCTGCTAGTGAGAGAGGGAAAGGCTATGTCTAGGGCAGTCAGCAAGGCGGACGAGACACTCGTGAATGACTAAGTCACGAGTGGGTTTTGGTCAATCTGCTGAGTGAGTGCGTAGACTCACTGTGAAGTGTGTGTGTGTGTGAAGGTTTCTTTGTCCCAGTTGCCAGATTGCAGATCTTGTATAAAATTAATTCTAATTCATGTCTGAGTGCTGTCAGACTCATCAGTATGTGGAATGGATTTTCCAGTAAAGGCAGTGGAGTCAAGAACACTGGAATCATACGAGATGACTCGTAGAATCATTTGTTCTCCTAACCTGCACAGGTGTGGTGGAGCTTCGGGGCTATATGTAGCATTTAAATCCACCCTCATTAATTTCTATACATTTTGAACTATTATCAACAATACAGGGTGGGGCTGTTCGCTCCAGCACAGAGAACTGAGATCAAACTAATAGTGGTCTTTAAAGTTATGTGGGGAGTCCAAAACCAGCGGTCATAAATGCAAAATAGTCACTAATAAATCTAGTAAGGAATTCAGAAGACACCTCTTTACCCAGAGAGTGGTTAGAATGTGGAACTTGCTACCACATGGAGTAGTTGAGGTGAATAGTATGGATACATTTAAGGGGAATTTAGATAAGTGCACAAGGGAAAAAGGAATAGAAGCTTATGTAGGGAGGGAGGAGCTTGCATAGACCAATTGCCCGAGTAGCCTGACTCTGTGCTGTACATTCTATGTAATTTTAGTATTTTGAAGTAGGATTTGTTCATTGAAGCAACAGAACTAAGAACAGCCCTTTCCAGATCTTGTGCTCATAAACCAAACAAGAGAAAACAGCCAATTAGAAACATATAAATGAAACTCAAGTTTCCTTTATTTTGTGGGTGGAATGGTGTAGCTGGAGTGTCACAAAGGTTAAAGTTTGGACGTCAGTGGTTTAAGGGACAGTTTAATGTTGTGCAAGAACTATAGAGTGGTGATACTGGGGGACTTTAATTACCCAAATATTGATTGGGATAATTTTAGAGTAAAGGGTAAGGAGGGGGAGGAATTTCTAAAATGTGTTCAGGAGAACTTCCTTGATCAATCTGTTCTCAGCCCAACTAGAAAAGAGGCATTGCCGGATCTGGTGCTGGGAAGTGATGTGGGCCAAGTGGACCAAGTGTCTGTGGGGAAACACTTGAGAAAGAGTGATAATTGTATCATAAGGTTTCGACTAGTAATGCAGAAAAGCAAGGAACAAAGTAAGGTAGACTATCTAGATTGGAAGACGGATAATTTCAGTGCGGCAAGAAGGGATCTAGCCAGGGTAGAATGGAACCAAAGAGTGGCTGCGTCGGAACAATTGGTTATCTTTAAGGAAGAGATGCTTCAGGTACAGGCTAGGAACATTCCAACAAGGGTGAAAGGTAGGGGAACCAAGAACAGGTCTCCTTGGTTGATGAGGGAGATAGAGATGTTGATGAAGCAAAAAGAGAGGGTGTATGATGCATGTCAGGTGAACTCATCAAGTGAGAACCAGGCCATATACAGTAAGTTGAGAGGGGAGGTGAGGAGGAAAATAAGACTGGCAAAGAGAGAATATGAAAATAGAATGGCAGTCAACATAAAAGTGAACCCAAAGACCCAAAGATCTTCTACCGGCATGTAAATAGTAAGAGGAGGAGTGGGACCTATTAGGGACAGAGAGGGTAATAAATGCTTAGAAGTGCAGGGCAAGGCTAATATACTTAATGAGTACTTTGTATCAGTGTTCACTGGAAATGGACGCTGACAAAATATTAGTAGAAGCAGAGTAGAGGCAATGGATAGGATGAAAATTGAGAAGGGGGAGATATTAAAAAGGCTGGCTATACATAGGGTGGATAAATCACCTCGTCTGGATGGCTTGCGTCCCAGGTTGTTAAAGCAAGTGGGGATGGAGATAGTGGAAGGGCTTGCCATAACCTTCCAATCTTGCCTGGATACGGGGGAGGTGCCAGAGGATTGGAGAGTGGCAAATGTGAAACCCTTATTCAAGAAAAGGGTGTTAGGACAGTTCTAGCAGCTACTGGCCAGTTGGTTTAACATCAGTAGTGCGTAAGGTTTTAAAAACAATAATAAGAGAAAATATCAACAAATACTTGGAAAGGTTCAAGTTAATTAAGGAAAGCCAGCATGGATTTGTAAAAGGCAGATCATGCTTAACTAATCTAATTGAATTTTATGATGATGTAATGGAAAAGGTTGGTAAAGGGAATGCGGTGAATGTTGTTTATATGGATTTTAAGGTAGCAGACAAAAGGCACAAAATTGAGGCTGATGGAATAGGAGAGTCAGTGTCCAAAAAAAATGGCTTAAGGACAGAAAACAGAGTCATAGTAAATGGTTACTTTTCAGACTGGAGGATGGTAGACAGTGGTGTTCCCCAAGGGTCAATGCTGGGACCACTGCTTTTTTACCAAATATAAATACATAAATGAAACACAGAATCCTAAAATTTGCTGAAGGCACCAACCTTGGAGGTGCAGCAAACAGTGAGGATGATATGGACTGACTGCGACAGCACATGGATAGGCTAGCAGAATGAGCAGAGAGGTGGCAGATGGAATTTAATAACAACAGGTGTGAGATGATGCATTTTGACAGAAGGAATAGGGTGAGGTAATATAGACTTAATGGCACAGTTCTAAAGAGTGTGCAGGAACAGAGGGATCGAGGGGTGCATGTGCATAGATCTTTGAAGGTGGCAGAACATAGAGAGTGGTTAGTAAAGCATTTGGGATCTTGGGCTTCATTAATAGAGATATTGAGTACAAAAGCAGGGAAGTTTTATGCTGAACTTTTATGAAGCTCTGGTTAGGCCCAGCTGGAATATTGCGTCCTGTTCTGGTCACCACACTTCAGGAAGGATGTGAAGGTCCTTGAGAGAGTGCAGAGGAGACTTACCAGAATGGTTCCAGGGATGAAGGATTTTAGTTACAAGGTCAGGTTGGAAAAGCTGGATTTGTTTTCCTTAGAGCAAAAGGAGATTGAGGGGAGATTTAATGGAAGTGTACAAGATTATGACTGGCTTTGATAAGTTAGACAAGGAAAATCTGTTCCTATTAACAAATGATACAAGCGCTAGGGGGCATAGATTGAAAGTTTTGGGGAAGAGATGCAAGAGGAATATGATGAAGCACTTTTTTACACAGCGGGTGGTAATGACCTGGAACTCATTGCCCACAAGGGTGGTGGAAGCGGAGACGCTAAATGACTTCGAGGAAGTTGAATGGCCTCCTGAGAGCAATAGACTTGCAGGGCTACGGAGATCGAGTCGGGGAGTGGGACTGACGGCGCAGCTCCGTGGAGAGCCACATGGACTTGATGGGCCAAATGGCCTCCTCCTGTGCCATATATGAGTCTATGATGGGCAATAGTGCGTGAGAGAAAGTGACCACGTGTGTCTTCCTGAAGAATGGGCTGATGGATTTCCTCATCTGTGTGAATCTTGGTAATTTAGGAGTCGATTGAGAGAGATTTGATTTGGGAGATGAGTCACAGGAACTCTACTAATCCCTGGGTTGGGCTTTGAGGGAAGAGCGGGTAGTTGCTAAGTTCATAACTGAGCAAGGTTTGTATTATGTGTTAGGACTCCTGAATTAGTGGCTGGATTTCTTGGTGAGGTAGCAACATTGTTTGAATTTAAAGGTCTGGAGAGTTTAAAATCATAGCATTATGGCACAGAAGGAGGCCATTCGGCCCATTGAGTCCATGCTGGCTGTTTAAAGAGCAATCCATTTAGTCCCATTCCCCCACTCTATACCCATAACCCTGTAAGTTTATTTCCCTCAAGTGCCCTTTTGAAATCATTAATCGTCTCCGCTTCCACCACTCTCATAGGCAGCGAATTCCAGATCATTACCACTCTCTGCGTAAAAATAAAAAGTTCTTCCTCACATCCCCTTGTATTTCTTGCCCAGAACTTTAAATCTGTGTTCCCTAGTCCTTGTACCATCAGCTAATGGGAACAGCATTTTTGTCTACCTCATCTAAACATGTCATAATCTTGTACACCTCTATCAAATCTTACCTCCACCTCCTTTGCTCAAAGGAGAACAACGCCAACTTCTCCAACCTAACCTTGTGGCTAAAATCCCTCATCCCTGGAAGCATTCTGGTAAATCTCCGCTGCACCCTCTCAAGGACCCTCACATCTTTCCTAAAGTGTAGTGACCAGGACTACGAACATATGAACAACTGGAAAGAGTACTTTAGTTGTGGCCTAACCAGAGCTTTACAAAGGTTCAGCATAACTTCCCTGCTTTTGTAATCCATAATTCTATTTATGAAGCCCAAGATCCCATATGCTTTGCTAACTATTCTCTGATTATGTCCTGCCACCTTCAAAGATCTATGTACATGCACCCCTAGGTCCCTCTGTCCCTGCACACTCTTTCGAACTGTGCCATTAAGTCTATATTGCCTCTCCTGATCCGTTCTGCCAAAATGCATCACCTCACACTTCTCTGTATTAAATTCCATCTGCCAATTGTCTGCCCATTCTGCTAGCCTGTGTTTGATGTTTACTGCTGCATCAAATTTTTCTGTGGGCTCAAATGTTTGATGGGTTACTAAGAAATTCAGATGTTCTCCTGATGGGTTCTTGTTCAGACATTTTTTCCCCCACGTAAAAAGGTCCCCCATTTTGTGAGGCCTGACTGTTCAGCATGGTTTAGTTAGTAAACTGCAGGAGGTTATTGCAGAGCTGTCATTTCTATTTTTGAAGCTTTTGAAACCTTTTAAATTTGACCTTCACTTAATGTGAAAAGGGCCATTAGAGAAGTGCTGGACTTAAAAGCTCCCATTAGTTTTTTATACCATACCGTGGTTTTGCACTGTGCAGTAAGGTTAAGCTAAGCTCTTGATTCTACTTGGTGAAAATTAAAATATTATGCTGTGTTAGTGTTCAAAGAACACTTTGCATGTTATGGTTTGAAATTCAAAAGCTGATAGATGGCTAGACTTCCGTCTTTAATATAACAATTTCTATGAATATTAATAAAGCAAAGTATATGGATAGTTAGACACAGTTCCTGTATCTCATTAGGTTGACCTAGCGTCTTGTTTGCTATATAGTGTATTTATTATAAGAAACTTCTTTCCAGGTAAACACTGTATTTCTGAATCTTTAATTCGCTGTTGGAAAAATGTTTGGGTTGATGTTGAATTCCAATGCTGCTAATTTTGCAGCAATCTGAAGTTTGAAAGTAACACGCACAGCTCTGCTTGCCCTCTTTTTTTTTTTTGTTCACCCCCTCCCCACACCGCCCGCCCCCCACCCCCTCCAGCCTCAACCACCAGCCCTAGAAGTGAATACTACCCACCCTGCAGCTGGTGCACAGCCAGCTTTTTAAGCTTTTTTAAAAGGGAAACTGCAGGTGGTCTGCTCTTTGGCCGTTCAATTTATAGCGATTGAAAAGAACTGACTGAAAAGCGCCATTGGGACAATCATTGGAAACTTCACAGGCTGTTGGGGGCTGGTAATCGGTGCTCCGTGATGCATGTATTTGAGTGCAAATGCTTTGAACTCTCTAACCCCTCACTCCATAGTGATGTGAGTGGGCAGTATAAATGCAGCTGTTTTCTTACATCACTGCAAACTGTATTTGCCAGTACAATGTAACTCTGCTAATCTACAGATGATCCAGATTGTTTTTATAGAACAGCAGTGGAGTTTTATAAGCGATGATGCCACATTAATCTCTGTTTATTAGAGGGTAGCCTATTTGTGTATTTTTCTCACTCTGCCCTAATTTTCTTTCCTCCCACCACCACAAGATGCAACTGCAACCTTGGGCATGATCACAAGACTGTAATCTCATTCAGCTGGTCAGATAAGATCACAAATTGAGTGTGTGCAGGCGAGTGGTGTGCAACTAGTGTATGGAACCTCTGGAAATCATTTTATGTAGCCAGTTGTTTTATTTTGCCCCCTAATGTGTATTTCACGATGATTGGGGGAATTTTTTATTTATTTGCTAGCAGCAAGGGTGTGGTGGCCTTTGACCAGGGAATTCCATACAATTAATGCACATTGATGCCTCACTGATGGATTTTAAATGCTGCCAATTTTATTGCGTGATGAGGTGCAGTTTATACCTTTTACTGTCTACCCCAGAGGTTAATGGCGACCTCCTTGCAGGTTGCACACATCATTTTGCAGTTAGTTTTAAAAAGCACCCATTCAAACTTTCAGTTCTTCAAAACTGTGTGACCATAAGAGTTCTAAAAATAGCACCATGTATATAATCTACTTTGGATAACTTGGGTTTTTGTCCTTTTTAAAAAAAAAACTGACTTAATCAATAATTTGAATTAAGCAACATAAGTAACAGTGAAATGGGAATTTAGTGCATAAAGAATTATTGGATAACATGAATTAACTGATTTAAAAACAATGTATATTCATGAAGACTTTAATGCTGGAAATTAAGGTGCATTTTTATAGTAAATATTAAAAGCTTTATTGTATGTGCCAGTAATTTGATAGAAAATGTTTTGCCAAAGAAGGTAACTTTTGGAGGGGGATGTGTGTGTGTGTGTTTGGTAACGAGAGCACTATTGACTGTTCGTAGCAGCATCTGTTAATACACAGACCTAACTCTCTTTTTGTGCAAGCAGCTTACTGATGGATGAATGATGAAGCTAGGGAACATTAACTTCTGAAAAGAAGCTTTTGGATGCCACCAAGTGGGAGACTTCTCTTTGTTATTTCATGAGTTGCTTTAATGGAAGAGTTCCATAAAATGAAGGACCACAGATTTGTGCTGGTTTTGGAAATTGTAGATGGTCCACAAAATGTGAAAAGAACCTTGTGTTGTGATGTTGGTATTTTTCTCATTTTGGTTTTAAGTACATTGGTTTCAAATTCAGAAAGGCACAATTCTAGGCTCAGTTTTTGTATAAGTAGTACAGTTTTGCTGAGAAAGTTTTGATTTTTTTTTTGAGGGGAAATGCTGAATAAGTAAGTGGGTGATTTTTTGTTTTTGTTTTATTTCCATTACTGCTCCACTCCAAAATGGCTGCCTGGTACTGTTAGAAACTAAAATTGTGTCTCCAGTAGCCAGCTGGCAAGATGGATACAGAACTGGCTCAGTCACAGAAGACAGAGGGTATCAGTGGATGTTTTTCTGAATGGAGGGATGTGACTAGTGGTGTTCTGCAGGGATCAGTGCTGGGACCTTTGCTGTTTGTAGTATATATAAATGATTTGGAGGAAAATGTAACTGGTCTGATTAAGTTTGCGGACGACACAAAGGTTGGTGGAGTTGCGGATAATGATGAGGGTTGTCAGAGGATACAGCAGGATATAGATCGGTTGGAGACTTGGGCGGAGAAATGGCAGATGGCGTTTAATCCGGACAAAAGTGAGGTAATGCATTTTGGAAGGTCTAATGCAGGTGGGAAGTATACAGTAAATGGCAGAACCCTTAGGAGTATTGACAGACAGAGAGATCTGGGCGTACAGGTCACTGAAAGTGGTAACGCATAGAGTATAAAAATTGGCAAGTCATGTTGCAGCTGTACAGAACCTTAGTTAGGCCACACTTAGAATATTGCGTGCAATTCTGGTCGCCACACTACCAGAAGGACGTGGAGGCTTTGGAGAGGGTACAGAGGAGGTTTACCGGGATGTTGCCTGGTCTGGAGGGCATTAGCTATGAGGAGAGGTTGTAAAAACTCGGATTGTTTTCACTGGAACGACGGAGGTGGAGGGGCGACATGATAGAGGTTTACAAAGTTATGAGCGGCATGGATAGAGTGGATAGTCAGAAGCTTTTTCCCAGGGTGGAAGAGTCAGTTACTAGGGGACATAGGTTTAAGGTGCGAGGGAAAAGTTTAGAGGGGATGTGCGAGGCAAGTTTTTTTACACTGAGGGTGGTGAGTGCCTGGAACTTGCTGCCAGGGGAGGTGGTGGAAGCAGATACGATAGTGACGTTTAAGAGACATCTTGACAAATACTTGAATAGGAAAGGAATAGAGGGATATGGGCCCCGAAAGTGCAGAAGGTGTTAGTTTAGGCAGGCATCAAGATCGGCGCAGGCTTGGAGGGCCGAATGGCCTGTTCCTGTGCTGTACTGTTCTTTGTTCCAATGTTCATGCTTGTCAACAGTATCACCAACAATGCCTCTTCTTGGTTGGAGTGTATAGCAATTGGGTGCAACAACACCTTGCATTTATTTAGCATCATTAACATAGTGAGATGTCCCAAGGTGCCTCACAGGAGCATTATCAAACAAAATTTGACCTTAAAAAATTGGCTTAAGGATAGAAAATAGTGAGTCATTGTAAAGGGTAGTTTTTTTTAGACTGGAGGAGTGTAGACACTTGTGTTCCCCAAGGGGCAGTGCTAGGAATGCTACTTTCTTGGCATATATAAATGACTTGGATATTGGAATGCAGAGTAAAATTTCAAAATCTGCCGATGATGCCGAATTTGGAGGTGTGGCAGATTGTGAGGATGATGCTAGTCGACTGGAACAGGACTTAAGTAGGCTAGCAGATTGGGCAGACAAGTGGCAGATGGAATTTAATACAGAGAAGTGTGAGGTGATGCATTTTGGCAGAAGGGGTAGGGTGAGGCAATATAGACTTAATGGCACAGTTCTAAAGAATCTACAGGAACCGAGAGATCTGGGGGTGCATGTGCATAGGTGTTTGAAGGTGGCAGGACATATTCAGAGAGTAGCAACTAGAGTATTGCATCCAGTTCTGTTCACATTTTAGGAAGGGTGTGAGGGCCCTTGAGAGGGTGTGGAGGAGATTGACCAGAATGGTTCCAGGGATGAGGGATTTTAGGCATAAGGTTAGGTTGGAGAAGCTGGGGTAGTTTTCCTTGGAGCAAAGGAGATTGATGTGAGATTTCATAGAGGCTTGCAAAGTTCTGATTTAGATAAGGTGGACAATGAAAAACTGTTCCCATTAGCTGTTGGTACAAGGACTGGGGGGCACAGATGTAAGGTTTTGGGCGGAAATGCAGTGGGGTTGTGAGGAAGATCTTTTTTACGCAGCAAGTGGTCATGACCTGGAACACTTAGTTTCCGCTTCCACCATTCCCATAGGCAATCAATGATTTCAAAAGGAAATTGGATAGATACTTGAGGGAAATAAACTTGCAGGGCTATGGGAGTCGAGCTGACATGGAATTGATGGGCCAAATGGCTTCTTTCTGTGCTGTAATGACTCTGTGACTGACTATGATTGAAGTCTATGACCAAGCCAAATAAGGGGATATTAAGGCAAATGACCAAAAGTTTAGTCAAAGAGGTAGTGTTAAGCATCTTAAAGGAGGAGAGAGAGGCTGAGAGGTTTAAGGAGATAATTCCAGAGCTTAGGGCCTTGGTAGCTGAAGGCACAGCCACCAGTGGTAGAGTGTTTAAAATCAGGGGTGCTGAAGAAGGCAGAATTATATATGAGGGAGAGCGTGAGTAGCTGTTGTCCTCCTGTATGAGCCAATTGAAAGAAATACATTTAAATTACAAGGAACAGCCATTTAACTTCTGAATTTGGATTGCTAAACAGAGAGTAAATTGTCATTTGATTTGTACATGTAAGTGTATTTGAAGAACTGAAAGTGTGCTTTAGTGATCTTGAGCAACTGAGCTTTTTCTGCTCTAAAGATGTATATAAGCTACTGTACGGAGAGGTCCCTAATTAACCTCCAAAGTGCAGACAATCTGAAAATGCCAGAAATACACCGGTCAGTCAACATCTTTAGGAGAAGTAAGATTGTTTGCTATTGGCATCAGCTAAATGGAAGACTTTACAACACACAACAGCACCTTTTTGAGAGGAACCACATCACTGGCGTTCCTGGAAGAGAAGTAACAGTGAGTGAAGTAGTACAATCGCGTATCATTGGTTGAAGGGGGAGTGAATTGCAGCTAAAAGTGGTATATAGATAGTTGCAAACAGATTCTGCTCTGCCACAGAGAAAACAAAAGGATTTTCGTGCTATTATGTACAGACATGCCTCAAGAATATCTGGCCTTGCCCATCCTATCTGAGAGAACATTTAGCATTTTAATAGTTAGAGACTCTTTCTGCCTGTATTTTATTCATGTGTATTCTGTAATGGAGATCTGATGCTATATTTATTACAAACTATATATCTTTGGTTCCAAAGATACCTGTTACTGTCATCACCCTGTTCATTGGTAAACATTGCTCCCAAATGCTGAAGAAGTAAACCAGCCAACTGGTAAACAATCTAACAGAGCTTTGACAATAGCTTTTCTTCTCCATTTCCTTATCCAGTGCTCATAGAGGGAGCTTGACTCCTTGCTACATTGAAGTTCCATGGGCCTCTGATAGCTCACTCAAATGGACAATCTTTACCTGTGAGCCTTAGGCATAGAATGTTGGAAGGATATCCAACCATGAAAACTAAAAAAGCGTGTTCACCATAGAAAAGTTACAGCACAGAAAGAGGCCATTCAGCCCATTGTGTCTGCGCTGGCTGAAAAAACTAGCTGCCCATTGTAATCCCACCTTCCAGCACCTGGTCCGTCGCCTTGCAGGTTACAGCACTTCAGGTGCAGGTCCAAGTACCTTTTTAAATGAGTTGAGGGTTTCTGCTTCCACCACCGATCCGGACAGTGAATTCCAGGCACCCACCGCCCTCTGGGTGAAAAGGTTTTTCCTCATGTCCCTTCTAACCCTTCTACCAATCACCTTAAATCTGTGTCTGATAATTGACCTCTCCGCTAGGGGAAACCGGTCCTTCCTGTATGCTCTATCTAGGCCCCTCATAATTTTGTACACCTCAATTAAGTCACCTCTCTGTTCTAAGGAAAACAACCCTAGCCTATCCAATCTTTCCTCATAGCTGCAATTTTCCAGCCCTGGCAACATTCTTGTAAATCTCCTCTGTACTCTCTCCAGAGCAATTAAGTCCTTCATGTAATGTGGTGACCAGATCTGTGCGCAGTACTCCAGCTGTGGCCTAACCAGCGTTTTGTACAGTTCCAGCATTACATCCCTGCTTTTGTATTCTATACCTAGGCCAATAAAGGAAAGCATTCCATTATCTACCTGTCCTGCCATCTTCAGGGACCTGTGGACATGCACTCCAAGGTCTCTCACTTCCTCTACCCCTCTCAATATCCTCCCGTTTATTGTATATTGCCTTGTTTTGTTTGCCCTCCCCAAGTGCATTACCTCACTCTTCTCCAGATTGAATTCCATTTGCCACTTTCCCCCCACTCAACCAAAGCATTGATATCATTCTAGAGTCTACAGCCATCCTCTTCACTATCAACTACGCGACCAATTTTTATGTCATCTGCAAATTTCCCAATCATGCTTCCCACCTTTAAGTCCAAATTATTAATGTATACCACACACATCAAGAAACCGAACACTGAGCCCTGTGGAATGCCACTGGAAACCACTTTCCATTCGCAAAAACATCCGTCGACCATTACCCTTTGTTTCCTGTCACTGAGCCAATTTTGGATCCCACTCACCACATTCCCCTGCATCCCATTGGCTTTTACTTTTCTGACAGATCATGCAGATCCTCTATTTTACTTCCCCTGTTGCTTTTCTCCTCCTTCCCCCAAGCATTGACGCATGCATTTTTTCCCCCAGGTGCCACTCTGTTTTTTCACCTGCACAACCCAAGGGCACAGAGACTAATTGTTGCACCTCAACTGCTATCCAAACCACTCTCCGCTAATTCAGCACAATCTGGGGATTTTACAGATTGGTCGGCTAAATACTATGTAAATTTGATCAGTCATCGGGGAGCCTGGCTAGCCAATGTAATCTAAATAACAATATATGCAAGGGTATCTGCATAGCTCTGATTCCTAGATTACGATCATGAAAACTGTCCAGATTTTGCTGTTGCCATTTGTTTTTTCGAAATCTCTTGGCTCATTTACTGTTCCATGTTTTGCTACCAGCTGTGCAAGATGAATGATGTTTGTACAAAAAATTTCTGAGGGTCCAACCATTTAAACAGCTCACAATTATAGCCTCCCTGGAAGAAATAGCCCTTTATCATATACTGTTCTTTGCCTGCACTCCTGCTGTTCTCTTCAGTTTAAAAAAAGGAAGTGGCAAGTGTTTACAGTCTTTGTGGTGTGTGAGCTTTTTAACTTGCCAATTACAGTAGCTATAGGTGACCCAAAATTTGGTTTATAACCTCCATGGGGAACTGTTGAATTTTACTTTTTTATTGTATTGATATGTTTATATAAGAGGGCAATGGGGGAGTAGCGGGGATAAAGAGGAAAGAAACTAAATATAAGGATTTTACACACTGAACCCTTTTTAAACTGCACTAATCTGAACATATTCAGTTTGCCATACAATCTCATTTAACTGCAGGGGCTATCTGACCCAATAATATGTATTGCTGTCTGCAGCCACCTGAGCAACTCTGCAATTGCGTTCACAGTAACTTCTCACTGTTTATAGGATATGGTTTATTGAAGGACGAGTATTCGTTTCTGAATTATTGATAGAAAGAAAACAATTATCTGTGATTTCCAAAGCAATTGGACTATAAATTTGAAATAAAAATAAAAATGCTGCAAATGCGCACTTCTGAAGGGTACACACCCAAAAGGCTAAATGGTCTTCCTTGTAGATGCTGACAGACCTGATGCATATATTCCGATTTTTCAGTTCTGATTTTCAAAGCTACCATCCAAATATTATAATTGGAAGAAGCTGTTCTTGTGACTGTTCTGCACAAAAGGCTCTTTTTTCCCTATTTCAATCTTTTTGCTTTCTGTTTGTAATCTCTCTCCCTTTGTTTCTAAAAGTCTCGATCAATCTGTCAGGCTTGTACAGAATGTTTGTTTTCTTGGGGTATTAACCTTTGGACTGGTGGTGGGGTAACCTCTGTCTCCCTGGACTTATTTGTTTTGTTTTCAGCTCCTACACTTTTGACACTAAAATTATTATAGTTAGAATAAAAAATCTATTCCATCATCTAGGATTGCTTCATTAATATATTAATCTTAAACTGTGGGGTGGGGTGGGGGGCGTGGAAACTAAAATTCAAAATTAATTCTGCTCACCTTCCTCTCGGTATTATCTATCCTATCTTAACTAACTTTGTTTTTTTTCTGGACAATATTAAGTTTAAATATTTTTACTGCTGAGTCTTCCTACTCCACTGTATAACTGTGTGGGACCAAGTTTAGCCAACAAAAACCTAATTTTTCAGAAAACTGTATTTAAAGACTGGACTTGATTCATTTATTTCTGCCTGGCCAATAGAGGCATTTTTACAGGTCAATCTATGCAATAGATTGCTGGACCTTCAGTTAAGCTCCTTTTCTTCTGACACTTTCTTAACTAGGACTCCAGGACTGGTGTCAGTGAGCCCATCTCCAGAGTTTACACTGCTAAATCCAGCTCCTTATCCCATAGGCATGGATTTTACAAATCTGCCACTGGGTCAAGAAGGTTTGGTTAAGCAATGTAAACACCAAGAGCAAATTCCCAAGTGTTGGTCTCTTGAAATCCAAAATTATATAGTGCTGGCAAGAAAGTGGCAGTCTTGGTTATGGCCCAGAGGGTTGCTGGTTCAAGACACACAAACCAGGACTTAAGCGCATAATCTAGGCTGGTGCTCCGATGTGTAGTAGTGTGGTGCGTTCTCCGATGTACTTCCTTTCAGCTAAGATGTTAAACAAAGGCCTCATTTGTCTCTCCTGGCAGGTACTGAAGAAACCCATGTCGCTATTCAAAGAAGAGTAGGGAATTCTCCTGGTGTCCTAATCAATTTTTCTTCTTCAACCAACACCATCAAAAAAAAAATCAATGGTCATTCATTTCATTGTCATTAATGAGGCAGCATTGGTCACACAGTATCTACCCCATTTTGCTCATGTCACAAATCATTGACATCTGAAAGTAATTTATTATGTGAAGTACATTTGGATATTTTTGCCTTGACACGGCACTATATAAATGCAAGCTATTGCTTATGGCCATCCCTGGAGCTTGGAGGGGTAAGAAGTCTGATAACTTTCAATAAGAGTGAAATAAGATGGGCATTCTAGAATCCTGTTGTGTGTCTGTTTTATACAATGCTTGGAGTGAAATGTAGCGTGTTTAAAATCTCTTTGAGGTGCAGAGGAAGTTTTCTAACTTCCCATAAACACTATGGTGCTATCTGGTTGTTAAGCATCAAGTGGTAGACCAGACAGAACTTTCAGCAACTGAACATAAACCGAATCAAAGTTGTTTTTGTTCATTTCCTGACAAAAGTCTGTGCCCTAGCCCCCCCAATTCCATCACGTTCCCTGGTTGCTCATCGTGCTGAGCATGACCTTGCTTAACTTGTGTCCACCCACCCGTAAGCTGAACTTCGAACTCCACACAACTTTGTATTACCCATGTGATCTTTTCACCTTCGTAAAGTTGCTTGTCTGCTGCTGAAACCCTTGCCACAACAGTGGTGGCACAGCCTTCAGCCACTGTGCCTGTATATGCTGGACTTCTATCCTTTTAAACCCTTTCTTATTGTCTCTTTGCTCATGTTCAAAGAGCCGACACCCCATCATTTTCTTTTGGCCACCTCCACTAGTTCTTCCACTATTGCCTAGCATTAATTTTCTCCTTTTGTGAGGCACCTTTTACTACATTAAAGGGGAAAACTGCAGATGTTGGATATCTGAAATAAAATCTGTAAAATGCTGCTGTCAGCATCTTTTAAAAAATTATTGCATGGTATGTGGGCGCCGCTAGCAGGCCAGCAGTTATTGCCTATCCCTAATTGCCCTTGAACGGAGGCCATTTCAGAGGGCATTTAAGAGTCAACCACATTACTGTGGGTCTGGAGTCACATGTAGGCCAGGCCAGGTAAGGATGGCAGATTTCCTTCCCTAAATAACAGTGAACCAGTAGTAAGGGAAATAGTTGATGCCCGGAATCCTGGCTGATGTTTTGCAGTATAAGTCTCTGCATATGAGGCATCTTTGATTAGCCAGAGTTAAAGTAGGTTGTGGGTACAGATCTGGTTTTATGTACACTTCAATATACTCATGTATTTTCTGAGAGATGTCAGCTTTTTGTGTGTTTCATTGGCTACGTTTCTGTTTCTAATTAGCATCCGGATGGAGTTAGTGCTTTGTTGAACAGATTACTATGCTTCTGAAAACTCTCTTTCTCACCCCCCTACCCCCACTTTCCACGGTCTCCTTTCACACTCCAGTGCGTACACTTGTGCACACAGCGCTGTGAAAAGGATTTAGATCCTGCTGTGCTGGAACGAGATGAAGTGCTAAAAATATGTGCCAAACAGAGGAAAGAAAGATCTTCCTTCTGTGTCTGTCCCTGGAACCCTAAATCATTTTACATCTGCACTTCAAACTCTGAAATGCCTCAGCCTTTGGCATTTCATTTGCCGTAGTACTTCTGCAGTTAGTGATTTGCTCAACTACTCCCTCCACTTACGTATTTGATGCCTTTGTCCTCTGCTCTCTTCCCTTCCTGGTCACCCCCCTGGTATAGCCCCCATCTTTGCTTCCTCAAGTCCAAGAGGTGCAGACTTAAGCATATCTGATGCACACCTGATTTAGATCTGGCTGGATCACGTCACTCTTTTCTGCTAAAACCTACTACTCCAGGATTATCCTGGAGAGCAAAGTTAGCCCCCAGTCTACCTACTGTCTCTTTGTGCCTCCTTTCTCCTGCTCTCACCTTCAGCATGTACGAGGAGTTCATGGGCTTTTTATCACTACCACCCCATCTCCAGCCTCCCTTTCCTCCAAATTTCTTGGAAAACATTGCTGTACAAATTCTTCACCATGTTTCATGCAACTCCCTGTTTTAATCTTTCCAATCCAGTTTCCTCCCTGCCACAGCATTAATCAATGTCACAAATTGCATCCTCTGTGACTGTAACCATTGTACATTATCTCTCTGCAACCTTTGTCTAGCTCAGTGGATCAAACCCACGCTTGATTTCAGTCGTTCTTATCCGATCAAAGCCAGAGCATATCCAGCAATGCTTTCTGTCATTGTGTTGTAGTTTTACCTCTGGAGTTCCTCTAAGGATCAAAGGATTTTTGGCCCCACTCCGCCCCCCCCCCCCCCCAAAATCTGCATGCTGCCTTTTGGCAACAACAACCATAGACATGGCCTATCCTAGGCCCCAAACACTCCTTTCAGGTGAAGCAGCGATTTACTTGTACTTGTAATGTAGTATACTGTGTTCGCTGCTCACAATGTGGTCTCCTCTACATTGGGGAGACCAAACGCAGACTGGGTGACCGCTTTGCGGAACACCTCCGCTCAGTCCGCAAGCAGGACCCTGAGCTTCCGGTTGCTTGCCATTTCAACACTCCCCCCTGCTCTCATGCTCACATCTCTATCCTGGGCTTGCTGCAGTGTTCCACTGAACATCAACGCAAGCTCGAGGAACAGCATCTCATTTTCCGATTAGGCACACTACAGCCTGCCGAACTGAACATTGAGTTCAATAATTTCAGAGCATGATGGGCCCCCCATTTTACTTTTATTTTTAGTTATTTTTTTTTTTACATTTTTTACAATTTTTTTTCTTTTGTTTATTTCATTTCATTGTAGTTTGTTCAGTTTGCTTACCCACTGTTTTTTTTCATGTTTGTACTTGCTGCTGTTCAATATTCAGTTCGTTAACACCCTATCTGTACTAATGCTTTGTCTTTCAACACACTATTAACATATTGTTTGCCTTTGCTCCATGACCTCTTGGTCAGCTATGTGGCCTTGTCCAATCTACACCTTCTCCTTTGTTATCTCTTGCCCCACCCCCACCTCACTTCTTATAACCTGTGACATTTCTAATATTTGCTAGTTCCGAAGAAGGGTCACTGACCCGAAACATTAACTCTGCATCTCTTTCCACAGATGCTGCCAGACCTGCTGAGTGGTTCCAGCATTTCTTGTTTTTATTTCAGATTTCCAGCATCCGCAGTATTTTGCTTTTATTTACCACAGACATGGAATTAGTTTCCATATTTACGCTTACAATACCGTTGGCCCCCAGCCACCAATTCTGTAACCTTGCCATCAGTTCCAAACCCCTACCTGACCACTGCCTGAGGCTGAATGACGCAATATGGAGCCTTGGCATCCTATTTGACTCTGAGCTGAGTTTCCGACCCCATGTCTTCTCCATCATGAAGATCGCTGTCTACTTCCACTTCCATATCATTGCCCACCTTCGCACCTGCCTTAGCCCATCTGCTGCTGAAACTTTCATCCCTGCCTTCATCACCTCCAGATTTGACTATTCCAGTGCTCTCCTGACTGGCCTCCCATCCTATACCCGCTTAATTTAAACTCATCCAAAACTCTGCTGCCCATATCTTATCCTGCACCAAGTCCTGCTCACCCATCTCTCCTGTCCTCACTGACTCTGTTCCACAGTGCCTCATTTTAAATTCTCAGCTTTGTGTTTAAACCCCTTCATGGCCTCATCCCTCCTTATCTCTGTAACCTCATGTAACCTTGCAATCCACACCTCCCTTGAATGCTCCGTTCCTCTTAATTTAAGATTCTCCTTAGGACCCACTTCGTCAAGCTTTTGGTGACCTCTCCTAATATTTCCTCCTTTTGGCTAAGCTTCCGTTTTTTCCTCATGTCTCTGAAGCACCTTGGTGCATTTTCTTTCAATGTTAGAAGTGTTGTATAAATGCAAGTCATTATTATCTGTGTCCGTGTTGAACTAGTCTGCTTTTGGACAAGTGCTGTAGGGAGTAGCATTGTATGTGAGCAAAAAAAAATCAACAATAACAACTATAGCACCTTTAACATAATAAAACATCCCAAGGTGCTTCACAGGAACATTATAAAACAAGGTATGATACCGAGTCACAAAAGGAGATATTGGGTCAGATGACTGAAAAACTTGGTCAAAGAGGTAGGTTTTAAGGACTGTCAACCTATTTCGAAATTGAATTTTCATCACTTTAATATACGTTTAGATCTTGTTGGGTATAAATGATTTGTATAGCAAAATCTACCTATAATATCCAGTGAATCAAGGTGGTTGCCCAGCCACCTTGCAAATCTATCAAATTGCAAGCTTTGGACTTTCAAAAGTTCATCAAACATCTATGGTGATATGTCTCTGAAGATTTCTGTGTAGGTTGGGACTTTTGTCAGAAGGCCAGCTGGTTGCTGGGTGTCTCTGTAGTTAAGTGTCTGTGTGTTGTTGAAAGAGTGGGGTGCCCATAACATTATCTGTATGAACAGGTGCTTTGTGACTGGGTGGTTGTAGAGTAGTCTTGAGTAATGTGTAAAATGACCTTGGCTTGTTTGGCTAGCTATCTCTCCCATCACATTCTGCAAACGGCAATGAGCTGGACTTATCTGGGTGGGGCTTTTTAATTTGTCATGGATTGGAAATGATTTGGCTTTTTCAGCAACCCAGTCCTGCTGACTTTATTGGTGGGATTGTTGAATAAGTGTGTTGGCATTGGGTGTCTTTTTGTCTAGATGTTTGCATAACATCCAGGTGTAGACTATTATATGCTTAAAGGGGAAAAAAAACTGCTGTTTACATCTGTTCGATGCAGAATGTCCACTTGTTAACATTAGTGGTGTATTGTTTGGAATTTTTTTATGGGCTTGTCTTGTGTATATGTTATAGAGTACTGGTGTAAAAGTGTTTGTGTACATCTGTAAGTTGCTGTTTGTTGTGTTTTGGACAAAAAAACCTGTAAAAAGGACAAAATAATTGGATTAGGGAAAGAGTTGCTGGTGCTTTAAGGCAGTGTGTCTAATCCTTTTTTTTATTGTCTTGGATCACTTGGCTGCGTACTAGTCACATTAGCCACATATAAAGTTTTAGAATCTATGCATTAAATTGTATGTGTCGATATCAAGCTGGTTCTAACTGATTCTGGTTTCTAAACCTCAATCACAAAATCAAATCTGAGAAATTTAGGACTGAGTTGACTGGGCTTTGGGGGTCGGATTGCCAGGGCTCGGGGAGGGCGTAGCTGTAGTTCACCCAAGGGAGAACTTGCATTTAAATAGTGCCTTTCACATCCTTTACATAAAGTATACCCTTTATAGGCAAGCAGCAAGTCCCTCAAACAGCTATGACAAAGCTATGGGAGAAGTGGTAGATTTTTAAGTTGCTTTTGTAAATAGGGAGGTTGCAAGATGGGTCTTAGGGAGAAACTTTCAATAGGGGTGATGGGGCCAAGATAGCTGAAGGGGGAAGGGAGAAAGGGGCTTAATCATAGGAGAGATGAACACTAAGCCCCTGCTAACAACACTTTAGAAGTCTATAGAAAGGAAAAGTAAATTATATGTGGATGGTAACTGGAGAGCACAGAGGAGTCGAGGGATTTTTTTTTGAAGAGGCAGGAGATGGCAGTTTTGAAGCAATCGAGCTTGCTAAAAAGAAACCATTGATGGTGGGACAGGGAGAAGTTGAATGATCAGAAGTCTGGCTGGGAGGGGTTGAGAATGAAGGAAGTAGACCTTGAGTAGTTGACCTTGATTAGAATAGTGGGCAGGGGATGTTTAGTGATATGAGGTGAGAACAGGGCTGTGAGAAAGCTGAAGGAGGAGGTGATGATGCAGTGGACTTGGTGTCCGGGAAGAGGAGGCTGAGGCAGTGTAATGGATAGTCTTTGAGTTAGAAACACAAAGGATCTGTCAGCTACCTAGTTTAAGATTAAAGCAAAGGAGTTGGTCATGACAAAGAAAGAAGCAGCTTCATCATTGCCCCACTACATCGGTTAGTATAAACACCGGGACCAAACCTGGCATCTTCTATTGTGAATGGCTCAGCTTCTTGCTGTGTAAACTTGTGGAGCTGTTGGAGCTTAATTGTGAGTAATTGTGAAATGTGTCATCTCAGTCAGGACTTTGTTTATCCTGAGGCCTACTCTAGTTATCCAGGTTTAATGTCATTAACATGTGTCTCTGAAACTATGGGGAGAAGGGAAAATAATGGATTTTTACCATCAGGGTAGATACTATTAGGTGGGTCACTTTGGTTTTAATGTGTCTTAATGTACTGCTTTATATTTAATATTTGTTCTTGTGATCTGGGTGAAGTGACGTCATTGTGTTGCCCGTCCCTGAGATGGACTAAGAGACAGTTGCCCACCTCTTTCTGGAATGTGTCTTTGCAAAGCAGGTGTGGAAAGAGAGGCAGTGGTTTTTGTTGAGGTTCGTCCCAAGCAGCTCTGTAACACAGGTGTCTGTGCTCTACGGGCTGTTCCCAGGGATGCACACCGAGATAAACATCAAGTGCTGCTGGAGGACTATCAATTCGGTGAAAGGCGCCCGAAACTTGCTGGTCTTTCAGCGCAACGAGTTGTCCACGACCGAATGTTGCAGACTGACACAATGCAAGGTCCAGGACTATGTGTTGAGGGACGCACTAAAGCTTGGGGCAGCCGCGGCAAAGGCTCAATGGGGAAAGATCACTGTGTAAGGTACCCCCACCAAGGTGAACTGAAGGGCTGGATCCATGGAAAACCGCTTGGGCTGTATCCAGAAAATATTTGTTTGCTGCAAAAAGTACATGGCAGGTAAAATGAAATGGAAGAGTTGTGAGGCAACTCCCTCCTGTATTGAAGGAAACTGATCGCCTTTGCACTCTTTGTATTGTTGACTTGGTGCTGTTTTTGAACTGTTTTGTAATGTATTTTTTACGAATAAAGTATATTTTGGAAATAAAAATGAACTGAGAAAGTGCTCATGGGCTCTCTTGAGAGTAGCAATAGTTTTCCAACTGCTTGCTGGGCACTTGAGAGGCCATTAAGATTTGACTGAAGTCACGTGCAGACCAGACTGAGTTGGGGAGCAGGTTTCCTTTCCTATACCTGACTAGCAGTGAAGAAACGACCATGATCTTTTTGGTACTACAGTAGAACATGATTGGAAAAAGTGTAAATTATACAGCACCCTAAGTTTTTTTTTTAAAAAAGCTATGAGGATTTGTTCGGGGTTGTGGGGTGGTGAGGGTGGCTGTGCAGAATTCTAGGTGCAGCAGTATTCAAATTCACTGTAGTAAAGTAGAATGTAGAAAGCACAGTGATGTTGAATACTTACCACTTTGTTTCACTGCAAAAATATATTCTGGGCACCACACTATAGGAAGGATGTGATTGCACTGGAGAGAGTGCAGAGCAGATTCACCAGGATGTTGCCTGGGCTGGAGCATTTCAGCTATGAAGAGACTGAAAAGGCTAGGGTTGTTTTCCTTAGAGCAGAGAAGGCTGGGGGTGGGTGGGAAACATGATTGAGGTGTACAAAATTATGAGGGGTATTGATAGGTTAGATGGGAAGAAACTTTTTCCCTAAGCGGAGGGGTCAATAACCAGGGGGCATGGATTTAAGGTGAGGGGAAGGAGGTTTAGAAGGGATTTGAGGAAAAGATTTTTCACCCAGAGGGTGGTTGGAATCTGGAACGCACTGCCTGAAGGGGTGGTAGAGGCAGGAACCCACAAAACATTTAAGAAGTATTTAGATGACCACTTGAAACATCATAGCATACAAGGCTACGGGCCAAGTGCTGGAAAATGGGATTAGAATAGGTGCTTGATGGCTGGCACAGACACGATGGGTCGAAGGGCCTGTTTCTGTGCTGTATAATTCTATGACAATGACTATATTGCATTTATATAGAAAAACATTCCAATGCACATCAAAGCATTGTGACACAAAAACTGACTGAGTCAAAGAAGGAGACGGTAGGCCAGGTGACCTAAATCAAAGTCAAAAAGGTAGGATTTAGGGAGTTGCTTAAAGGAGGAGTGTTGGAGAGGCAGACATTGAGACTGAGCTGGGGTGTTGGGGCCAGCATCTACCATGAATTTATTGAGAAGAGGAAGTTAATTGTTCATGCAAATATCTATGCATTTTTGATAAACCTGTTCTCATTTAATATTTTAAAGTAATATTAGCATTATTCCCCCTTTTTCTGGATGCTTGAGTCTTTCTGGAGTACAGGTGTATGGCTGCCAGTCATTCTCTGTCACATGTTATCTAAGTACCTGTTCTTCATGTGGGAACCTAGACTGAGACACAGATTATTCAACCACCATGGCATTGCAACTGAGCTCGATCCAGTTATTTTACTCACCATGAATCAACACACACACTTTCCAGCAAGAGTCATTGGGTTGCAGTTGAAGGATCTTATCCTGGCTGTTCTGTCTGCCCTCCTTCCCCCCCCCCCCCCCCTCACCTAATTGCAACATACTAACTGTTGCTGTTCAGTGTAGTTACTGTGCAAACTTGCAATCAGAGCTTTCACTTTCCCCCTCAGTTCAAACCACCGATGAATGGCCTGAATACATCCAGTTTACCTATACTGGCTTGGTTTGTTGCAATTGGAAGAGGATCAGATTTTTTAAATGGTCCAGTAAGTGTCTTAAAACATGAAACTTTTGAGTTGAGCCTGAGATCTTTTATTTTGTGTAGTCTTTTGCTGCACCAAGTGGTGCCTGTTCTTGATCGGGGAGCTGAAAGTTCATGAAATGCTCGGTACTCAGTTTGATTATAGTTTGTATCCACACATGCAGACATGGGTGGACTAACATGCAAAAGTGGGATGTGAAACTGATCAAATTGTACCAAAGCTGCTGAGTGTTAACTATTAATATTGGTTTCTATTTGCTTGGCAGAGCTGGTTCATTTTACCTTTTTCACTTCCTTTACTTCTCACTAAGAAAGGGCTGTCCTTTCACTTTACTTCCCTGTGGCAGCACAGGTGATATTTACTGATAAAGTTGATGCGTAATTAAAAAAAAAAAATTCTGCAGTGCCTGATCTGTGTTTGCAACAATATTTTAATATATGAAGTTAGTTTGCAGACAAGTAACCAAGAAAGTGGAGCTTATATCCAAACTTATTATCCAGGCACCATGGGTGGTCTACCAGTGCAACCTGCGGCTGTATGGATCTGACGCATTCGTAGCATACTATTCAGTGCCCAGGATCACTAGAGGCACTGAGCTCAAACTTAGCCATGTCGTGCGGGTGGGTACACCTGCCTCACAGCTGAAGAAAGTCCTTTAGATCTAGAATTCCCTGTGTGATTTCACATCATTTGAGAAGTGAATGGGTTTCCTCTCTACTTTTATTTTGTACAATAGTTTCAGAAGGTTTAGAAAGTTGGAGCTTTTTTTAAAAAAAAAACTGACTCCCTTCCAAAGGTAAAGAATCAAGCCAGTATACACAAACCGTTTGTGATCTGGCTACTCAGTGGGGTTGGACAATCCCAATAAAGGTTTTAATGTATATTTTCAAATTTGATGATGCTGACTAAGCTGATTTTGTAATGGCAGAGCCCAAAACCTGGAGCTGAAACACTGGAGAAGCTGCTTTGGGAAGCTTGAAATTTCACCAACTTCCATAGAAATGAGCACTCAGCATCTGAAATGCGATGACTTTTTCAGTGATTTGATGTGCCGTAGAAGGCTTATTGGATGAAAACCTCAATCCATTTAAGTATTTTATAAGTGCATACCATGATCTTTCTTTCCAGTCACTGCATCAGTGTGTGTCTCTACTTTTTGTGCTTTTATTTTTGTTTAGGGCCATCTGTGCAATGCTTGTGCCAGTCCCTGGAATTATAAGAACTCTTTCAAAACTCCAGTTGCTTCATAGGCTCTTGTGTTTCTTTTAAAATAGCAGTTGGCCAGACAGACCTGTAGTGTGTTAATGAAAGCAGTTGAGTGTAAAAGGTGCTATTCAGAGCCTTGTTTTTCCTGTAGGGGGAAATGGATAATGCAGTGTAGTGACTACACAGCAAACATATTGGGCAGAGTGGATGAGCTTGAAAGATAGTGTAATGCAGTGGTGCATGCTGCATTTTGGTAATCTTTTAAGCTAAGGAGAATGAGGATATCAGATGTACTATATCCCAGCCATGTTTTGCTGGCTTCTATTGTGCACTTGAAAGCTGTCAATTTGTTTTGCTATTATCTCTCTTTCCACCCGCCCCTCCCAAAAACAGCAGTTCTTTTTAAAAAAAAATACAATGGGCTGGATTTTTATAGAGGCTTCTATGTTGGGATCCGTGGTGGGCTGGGGGGCATGAGGTTTGCCCCGGATGAGGCCTGTCATGGACCTCGACGTCAGTAGGGCCTGCCCCGATATTGATGGCGGCAACGAGGCCTCGTGGTGTCCCCCCCCCCAAGCTGGTTGGCGACAGGGCCATAATTTAAATATTCAAATAAATTTACTTAACTGCATTAATGACCTTTCCTGTCACCTCCTCAAGTGCCGCTACGATCTTTTCCCCGGTGGCCAGCACTGCCGCGCCTTCGGCTCCCCGCCCGGTGAAACGAGGCGTAACACTGGTGGGACAGAGGTACGTTTCTCAGTGCGGGAGTAGGGGCAATGGGGTCAAATGAATGTCACGGGTGTAGGGGATGTTGGGAAGGGTTACAGTTGAAAATTTGGGGTGGGGCGAAGGTCAGATTGTGACGGTAAATGTTTTCTTGTGGGGGGGGGAAGGGCAAATAGTTTAATAGTGGGGGGGGTGGGAGAGGGGCAAAAAATGTATTTATTCTCTTTAAATATTTAAATTTATTGGGAAGGCTAACCGCCCTTTAAAATGGCATCAGCGCCTGTGCATAGGCAGCTGACGCCATTGCCGGGGATGGACAGTCTGCCCCCTCCACGTGATCGGGGTGGTGGGGGGGGGAGCTCTAGCCCGCCCAGCTATTTAGATTAGATTAGATATACAGCACTGAAACAGGCCCTTCGGCCCACCGAGTCTGTGCCGACCATCAACCACCCATTTATACCAATCCTACACTAATTCCATATTCCCTACCACATCCTCACCTGTCCCTATATTTCCCTACCACCTACCTATACTGGGGGCAATTTATAATGGCCAATTTACCTATCAACCTGCAAGTCTTTGGCATGTGGGAGGAAACCGGAGCACCCGGAGGAAACCCACGCAGACACAGGGAGAACTTGCAAACTCCACACAGGCAGTATCCAGAATTGAACCCGGGTCGCTGGAGCTGTGAGGCTGCGGTGCTAGCCACTGTGCCGCCCTATTTTATGAAAATTAATGATGAAATTAATTTAAATGAGCTGCCGCACTTGGAAGAAATCGGTGGCGGGCTTATAAAATTCAGCCCGATGTTTCTGAAATAATGGATCTCTGAATTTAAAGACTTGGTATTGGTTGGCTGAATAGGATGCTGTGGGACATTCAGCAGAAATGTGTAGTTGGTCAGAGTTGGTGGGGATGGGCAAGAGATGATTGGGGCATAAAATGCCCATCATCCATGCCGTAGCCCTTGACAGTGGCACTTTTAAGCTTGAAAAACACTTATTGCAAGCTTTTCTGTGTGTTGATCCAGATTCAAACACTGGCTTTATATCTAAATAACCTTCCTGTGATGGCATGTATTAGGGGTGGGCAGAATGGGCAAGCCATATACTGAAGAATCTATTGCAGCTTATATATGCAGGTTATGTGTATGGTTTATGACAGCAATTTTTTGCATTTATATGGTGTCTTCAACGTAGGAAAGTGTCTCACGACACTCTACAGAAGGGGAAAAGGGCAGACTCTATTTAGTCTGTAGTGTTGGAGTTGAGAGGTGGCCAAAGACTTAGAGAGGTTTTCAAGAGACTTTTAAAGATGGAGAGGGGCAAAGTGGTTTAGGGAGAGAATGTGTGTCAGAGAGCTGAAGACCCTATAGTCAAATGATATGCAATCAAAATGGTGCGAATTTCTCTGCTGTCTTAAGTTGGTTCTTTGTGTTCTCTGTGCTGTTCATGTAATTTAAAACTTTCTTGCTATGTAGTTAGGTTCTCTCAAGGTAGAAATTTGCCAGTGGAAAGTCTGTGTGGTTTCTGTGTAAACTTGATTTTTCTCCCCCCACTTTTTCTTCCCTCTCTGCACCCTTCCCTGACACGGCATGTACAATTTTGATAGTTGTAGGCCAGTGTTGCGCAGGTTGTGAAAAGTGGTGTAGATTTTGTGTTCTCTGTTTTGGCTGTTTATATTTAAATACTTGCCAGAATTGTAGTTGGAAGCATCTTTTCACCATATAGTATTTTGTATATGTAGAATAAAGATAAATGGATAATTTGGAAACATTTTAAGAAATGTCTGAGTGCTTGAAAGAATTTTTCTTAAAGCATGCTGGCTTCACAGAAGTACAAACATTGTGTTTCAGTTCTACTGATTGATTCCTGTAAAACGTGAGGAAGCCTTTTCTCTCCCCTACCACTTCCAACTTGATTCAAGTCAGAGCTCATATTTCTACCACACATTGCTTTGAATGTGAGTGATTTTTGGGCCCAGCTTATAGAATGGTAATGTAAAGCAGATTTGTCCTCCTGAAAAGTGCTAAGGCAAATCAGTGAAAGGGTTTAGTGACTTAAAAATGTTTTACAAAAATGCTTTGTGAAATTGCTATTTAAATAACTGCGCTCCACTTCCCTCCCAGCATTCTCCTCTCCTGTCTCCCCCCCCCCCCCCCCCCCCTCCCTCTCACTCACTCACTCACTCACTCACTCACTCACCGAACCGCCCCCCCCAAAACCCCTGGCCCAGCACGCATGCAACAGGAACCTGTAAATAATGCAGGGAATTCCTAATGTGTACGTTTTGAATTTCGATTGACTTAGATTCCTAAGTAGTACCACCAGTGTTTTTAAAAAATAAAAAATCAATATCTATTTATTTAAACTGTAATAAGCTTTAAAAGTATCCCAAACTTTTATTTTTTGTCTCTGGCGGATAATCTGCACTATATTTTTATGGTAACTGACATGTTGACAGGAAGTATGGAGAACCAAATTCCCTGTGGCACGTTGGCATTTTGCCATCAGAATGAAAAGGATTACCATTAAAATAGAAATCAAGGGTGGAGATATTTTTAAACAATCTAATTTTAGCATCTGTGTTGATCCATCATATGCAAGGGGGCTGATTGCATCATTGTTCTCTTTGTACTGCTGTATTTACTCCCATTACTGAGCATTGTCATTTTTTCAGCCCCTCCTGCACTTCCTCTCCTCCCCCACCCCCTGAAGCTAGCAGATAGCTAACCGGGTTGCTGTTCATGTAATATATGTTCCTTTTATGTTTATGGAAACTGTATGTACGTGACAAAGTAAAACTGTTAGGGTAATGGTAGTGTCGAGGCTCTAAGTTCTGGAATTTCCTCCTTAAACCTCTCTGCCTCTCCATCATCTTTTCAGATGCTGCTTTAAAATCTACAATCTTCAAGTAAGCTTTTGGTCACCTGCTTTATCCTCGCGTAAATTTTTGTCTGATTACATTTCTATGAAGCGCCATGGGATATTTTACTACATTAACGGTGCTATATAAATGCAAGTTGTTAATTCTTTCATTTGAAGTGGATGTTAGTGCTTGGAGAAGTGGCTGGCTGAGTGGCAGAGGCAGATTTCCAGATACATTTGTTTATTTGACTGCTTTTAGGTAGTTTTGTGATTGGGAAAAATCAAAAGGGCTTCAAGCAAATCCATTATAAACATTCCCACAGCATATGAGATGGTGAGAAAAATGGAAAAGATGGTGGGGGCGGACTCTCCTTTGCCACACAATGGCGTTTTCTTTAAACTGAGAAAAATACAGTAATGGATGACCCATTATGCCTTAGGGGGAGTTTTCCAGTCACCATTCTATGTGTTCTTGTGTAATTTCAGTAGATTGTTTTTCCCTGATGTCTCAATTCAGTTACGCAGTATCAGAGGACTTGCTTATCACATTGACAATAACTTATAGTTACTCATAAGTGAGAGTAACCAGAGTGTGTAATGAAATAACCAGGGTTTGATATTTTTCTTGAATGCCCCCACTTTCCTCTCCATCTCTCCTGAAGATAATGACTCATGTAAAGGTATTCATATGTTGGTGCAATTTGCCCTTTGGTACGTCAACCAACTATCCATTTTTCAATTGTCAGCCTTTTGGTGAGTTTTTGTATACTGTTTGATCCAGGTTGGGGAAAGGGAGAATCACAACTTGAGGTATTCTGTCCTTGCACGATCATTCAGATACACGTCCCTTGCAAATGGTGATTGATTAGCTATCAGGAGAGAGAATCTTGGAGCATTATAGAGTGTTTAGAAGCCATTCTTGTGTAGAGATGCATTTCAATAACGTGCTCGTTGTCTGTAACGTTTTGTCGCAATCATAGCCTCAACCTAGGTTAGCCATCTCGCAGTAGAGGAAATCATGCTGAAACTGTATAGTGCTCTTTTGTTTTATTCTTTCACGGGATGTGGGCGTCGCTGGCAAGACCAGCATTTGTTGCCCATCCCTAATTGCCCTTGACAGCTTGCTATGCCATTTCAGAGGGCAGTTAAGAGTCAACCACATTGCTGTGTGTCTGGAGTCACATGTAGGCCAGACCAGGTGAACCAGATGGATTTTTACGACAATCAATTTCATGGCACCATCACTGATACTAGCTTTTAATTCCAGATTTTTATTAATTGAATTTAATTATGCACCGATTATGCTGTAGCGGGATTTGAACCAGTGTCCCCAGGGCAATACCCCAGGCCTTTGGATTACTTGTCCAGTGACATTACCACTATGCCACCGTCTCCCTCTAGTCAGATCACACCAGTTCTCATTACAGAAGCACAAGGACACATTCAAGCAGTGGAAACGGTGTAGAAAAATGCCATGAGGCTAATGTCATGTTTGAGCTGTGAAGAAAGACTGGATAAACGTGGGCTTTTCAACCTGGGAAAGAGGTACCTGAAAAGTGATCTTTGAGGTAAAGGTAATAAATTATATAGGAAAAAGATAAATCTGGGAAATTACTTCAAACTAAATTTCAAAAATGAGACACAATTTGGAATAAAAATATTACTTTTCAGTTGACAGCACTATTGTGTTAGTATTGTTACAGCATTTGAGACTTTTATATTGCTTCAAAATTGGTGTTCACTTTTTTTTTTAAGGACTGCACTTGTAATGTAAATTTAAACAAACTGTGGCACAACTGGGGAGGGATAGTGGTAATCATGCTTCTGCTAATAAATTCTAAACTTATACTCAAAAGTTAAATGCTAGAAATGAGAAAATACATATAAACATAGAAAATAGGAGCAGGAGTAGGCCATTCGGCCCTACGAGCCTACTCCGCCATTCATTATGATCATGGTTGATCATCCAGCTCAGTAACCTGTTCCCGCTTTCGCCCCATACCCTTTGATCCCTTTAGACCCAAGAGCTATATCTAACGGCACAGTGGCGCAGTGGTTAGCACTGCAGCCTCACAGCTCCAGCGACCCGGGTTCAATTCTGGGTACTGCCTGTGTGGAGTTTGCAAGTTCTCCCTGTGTCTGCGTGGGTTTCCTCCCACGTGCCAGGGACTTGCGGGTTGATGGGTGGATTGGCCATTGGCAGTTGCCCCTGGTGTGGGTGGGTGGTGGGGAAATGTGGGGACAGGTGGGGATGTGGTGGGAATGTGGAATTAGTGTAGGATTGGTCTAGGTGGGTGGTTGATGGTCGGCACGGACTTGGTGGGCAAAGGGGCCTGTTTCAGTGCTGTATCTCTAAACTAAACTCCTTCTTGAAAGCTTACAATGTTTTGGCCTCAACTGCTTTCTGTGGTAGCAAATTCCACAGGCTCACCACTCTGGGTGAAGAAATTTCTCCTCATCTCAGTCCTGAAAGGTTTACCCCGTATCCTTCGAGTATGACCCCTGTTTCTGGACTCCCCCACCATCGGGAACATCCTGCATCTACCCTGTCAAGTCCTATTAGAATTTTATAGGTTTCTATGAGATTCCCCCCTCACTCTTCTGAACTCCAGAGTGGATAGCCAGAGACTTTTTCCCAGGGTGGAAAGGGCTATCACCAGGGGGCATAATTTTAAGGTGATTGGAGGAAGGTTTCGGGGAGATGTCCGAGGTAGGTTCTTTACACAGAGAGTGGTGGGTGCATGGAATGCGCTGCCAGCGGTGGTAGTAGAAGCAGATACATTAGGGACATTTAAGCGACTCTTGGATAGGTACATGGATGATAGTAGAATGAAGGGTAGGTAGTTAGTTTGATCTTAGAGTAGGTTAAAGGTTCGGCACAACATCGTGGGCCGAAGGGCCTGTACTGTGCTGTACTGTTCTATGTTCTATATTGATTTACAGTCATAGAATAATACAGCACAGAAACAGGCCCTTCGGCCCATCGTGTCCGTGCCAGCCATCAAGCACCTGTCTATTCTACTCCCATTTTTCAGCGCTTGGCCCGTAGCCTTGTATGTTATGGCGTTTCAAGTGCTCATCTAAATACTACTTAAATGTTGTGAGTTTTCCTGCCTCTACTACTCCTTCAGGCAGTGTGTTCTAGATTCCAACCACCCTCTGGGTGAAAAAGCTTTCCCTCAAATCCCCTCCAAACCTCCTGCCCCTTGACTTAAATCTATGCCCCCGGTTATTGATTCCTCCACTAAGGCAAAAGGTTTCTTCCTATCTACCCTGTCTATGCCCCTCATAATTTTGTATACCTCAATCAGGTCCCCCTTCTGCCTACTCTGCTCTAAGGAAAACAACCCGAGCCTTTTCAGTCTCTCTTTTTATAGCTGAAATGTTCCAGCCCAGGCAACATCCTGGTGAATCTGCTCTGCACCCTCTCCATTGCAATCACATCCTTCCTATAGTGTGGTGACCAGAACTGTACACAGTACTCCAGCTGTGGCCTAACTAGAGTTTTATACAGCTCCATTGTAACATCCCTGCTCTTATATTCTATGCCTCGGCTAATAAAGGCAAGTATCCTATATGCCTTCCTAACCACCTTATCTACCTGTGCTTCAGTGATCTCTGGACAAGTACACCAAGGTCCCTCTTTCAAGTCTGCTTCCCTTGGATAGGACAGGTATCAGGAGGTTCTTCATGCAAAGAGTGGTAGAATAGACTTCCAGGTAGAATCGCAGAGGTGAAAAACCATAGAATTATTCAGAACCAATGGATGCAGCAGCTGGGGCTCTTCAGAGTTTTTCCCGGATGAGTGAGCTCAGATGGCCGAATAACCTTCCTCATCTGTAATTATCTTGCAATTTACAGATAACTCAGAATGGCCACATTATTTAAACACCTGTACATACAACCTCACAACATTGCTGTAGTATCAATCATTGGTGAAAAACAGACCTTGACATGATTTCAGTGCCATAGTGAACAATTTTACATTGAGTGGTTAAAATTTTAAGGCCAGTACATCACTACCGTATAGTGATGCAGGTGGGGTTTCCAGAAGAGAGTCATAATCCATTACATTGAAACGTTCAGTAAATTTTTTTAAAAAGAAAACCTGATGTAATTTTTCAAATATGCTGCCATCGAGAAGGTATGTTGATCTCTTAAACTAGTGAAACCCCAGCGTGGTGAACTGCTTTTCTAAAGTGAATGAGACTAATGGTGTAGTGGTTATGGTACTGGACTGGGAATTGAAGGGTGAGGGGCACAAATCCCACCATGATAAGTTGTGAAATTTACTTAAGTAACTGGTCGCCTCATTATAGGAAGGATGTGGAAGCTTTAGAGAGGGTGCAGAGGAGATTTACCAGGATGCTGCCTGGACTGGAGGGCATGTCCTACGAAGAAAGATTGAGGGAGCTAGGGCTTTTCTCATTGGAGCGTAGAAGGATGAGAGGTGACTTGATAGAGGGGTACCAGATGATGAGAGGCATAGATAGAGTGGATAGCCAGAGACTTTTTCCCAGGGTGGAAAGGGATATCACCAGGGGGCATAATTTTAAGGTGATTGGAGGAAGGTTTCGGGGAGATGTCAGAGGTAGGTTCTTTACACAGAGAGTGGTGGGTGCGTGGAATGCGCTGCCAGCGGTGGTAGTAGAAGCAGATACATTAGGGGCATTTAAGCGACTCTTGGATAGGTACATGGATGATAGTAGAATGAAGGGTAGGTAGTTAGTTTGATTTTAGAGTAGGTTAAAGGTTCGGCACAACATCGTGGGCCGAAGGGCCTGTACTGTGCTGTACTGTTCTATGTTCTATAACCCTGATAGCTGACAAATATGACCTTGAAAGCTGTCAAGCTGTTGTACAAACAACCACCAATATACTAATGCCCATGCTACATTAACTTTTTAACAATCCTTTGAAATTACCTAGCAAGCCATTCAGTTGTAAAATTAATTGTTCCGTTCCAGCTAGAGATGGGTAACAAATGTAGCCTTGTCCGGGTCTTCCACATCCTAAACAAATTTTTAGAAAATTGGGAAGTGGGATGGAGCTAGGACAACAACAACTTGTATTTATATAGCACCCTTAATGTAATAAAACGTCCTAAGGTGCTTTGCAATGTGTTTCTGGTTTGTTATCCTTTTGAACCATGTTGATGCAAATTTATGTATCGATTGGACATATTCTTCATGGAAGTTACAGGACTGGAGAAGACCTTTTGGCCAATTGTATCTGTGCAGGTGCTAACTCTTTAGGTGCTCTAATCCCATTTCCTTGCTACAGACTCATAAAACATAAAGCATCATAAATCAACTAAGGTGCTCTGTAATGATGAATTGAAGTCTGCAATGACCATTCCAGCAGCCCTGGGCAGAATGTTTAAACAGGAGTGCAGGGAACAGAATTGAAGATTGTAAATCTTCCATTCCATTCACACTTTGAATCTGCCTATTTCGTTGTCCTTTGTGAAGTGATCAAAATTTGCTGATACTGAATTAGTCATTGTTTCTAAATGTAATTCTGTTCTGCTTGGAAGGGTTCCTTAAAATAAGCAGTCTGACTGCTGCTACTAATGAGAGCTTATTGGCACCTTGCAGAAAAGATGAAGCCATTGTCTTTAAGAGCTGTGGTCGTGTTGCACGTACGTCTCCCTGGAGTTTCCGATTGCAGTCTCGGCTCAGATAATGAGAAGCGGATCATTCTAATGCATGAGGAGTGGAAACCCTGAACCTGGAATGTACTGGAATCTCCACCTGCTGCAGCTCTTCAGTGTCCCGATGTGGCTGCCTGATCCTATGCTGAAGTGGCGTTCTCCACAGTCTGACTTAATTGTTCATGTGAAAGGATTGTCAACCCAGAAAAGCATCAGCAGGCCAAAGATGCATTTATAGATTTATCACCACTCATTTGCATATTATAAAATTTGCAGCTCCAGTTAGCATTTGAATGAATGGCAGAGGAAATGCCATGTGCAGCGCTGTTTTTTTTCCCCTTGTCTGACCCATGCTCTTTTGCTCTCTTTCATACATACTTGTGAACTAATTTGTTATTTTTAAGGGGTTTTTGATTTTGATCCTGATACTAAATATTTATTTACACTTGTTTTCAATTTGCTTTTTTTGAAAGGAGTATTGACATAAACAAAATTATGTTCTAAAACATTGCCAACAGGGCTGCTCTTTTTTTAAAAATGCAGCTTGAAGTTAATTCTGACTGCCTTTCACTGCCTTGTTTTCATTCTCCCCCTTTTCTGTAGTGTGGCATGGTTTTACCATAATTGTAATTTGACTCATTACATAGAATTATGTAGAATTTACAGCACAGAATCAGATCAGTGCTGGCATTTATGTTCCACAGGAGCCGCCTCCCATCCTTCATTTAACACTCTTCCTTTATTTATTTATTTAGCTTCAGCTTAAATGCATCTATGCTATTTGCCACAACTGCTCCATGTGGTAGCAAGTTCCACATTCAAACCATTCTCTGAGTAAAAAGGTTTCTCCTGAATTCCTTATTGGATTTATTAGTGGCTATCTTGTATTTAGGACCCCTAGTTTTGGACTCCCTCACAAGTGGAAACATCTTCCCCACATAGTGATGTTTTGTTCGCAATTTTGTGAAAATTTCCTTTGTTGCCAGAGTGTTTCAGATGTTTTTTCCCCAAGGAGAATAATCTGAAATCGGTATTTTCACGTTCCAAAAAAGAACAGACTCCTTGCTGTCTTCACAGCAACAAGAATGACATGCAAGAGACTGGTGGTCTAAAGAATTGCTCAACTTCTTTCACAGATGTGAACCTCACACCTACCTTAGGTGATTACCAACAAAATGTTTTAAGAAATTGCGAGGTTGAAAGGTGCAATGTCAGTGGGTTTGGCCGGAAATATGTCAATTGGGGCGGGGTGGTAGTTTGAGATTTGCCAAAATGTGTCTGCAGGAGCCTGCTTTGTCCTATCTCTCCTTCAGTTATCTTTTTACAACAGCAGCTTGTATTGATATAGTGCCTTTAGCATAGTGAAACATCCCAAGGTGCTTCACAGTATTATCAAGCAAAATTTGACATTGATCTACATAAGGAGGTACTAGGGCAGAAAGATGTGGATTTTAAGGAGTATTTTAAAGGGGGAAAGAGAGATGGCGAGGTTTAGAGAGGGAATTCCAGAGCTTAGGATCTTGGTAGCTGAATGCACGGTCACCATGTCAGAACGATTAAAATTGGGATGCTCAAGCAGCCAGAATTGGAAGAGTGCAGACATCTCAGAGGACTGCAGGGCGAGGAGGGACTTGTAGCAGCTCAGGATTGCTAATGGGATTGTATCTAAAGGGTGACATGTAACCTCCCTCAGCACAGATTCTAGTTGATGGTCCAGTCATTGTGCAGTTCATGTCAACAGTTTCACTGAGTTCATATTGTTCAGAGGAAGCCTTCCAGATTTGTTAAATAATTTGCTGCTACTGTACAACTAGATCTGTATGAAGGTGAATATGAAGTGTCATTTGCCTGGCTCATTCAGGTTTTTAGGAAATGATTTTGTCCCGTGCTGCCCTGCCCAGCATTTAGGGCCGTGTCAGTCCATAAGCATTAGGCTCGTCATAAAACTGAAATGGGTACTTGTATAAACTCAAGACACCTAATTTCTAATGGATATTTTGCTTGGGAGTTCTGTTAGGTGTGATGTGCTGCTGGGGACTATTCCCTCGAGCGAGGAGTTTGACCAGTGTAAAGCTTATTTGGAGTATGAAATTGAGGCTTGTTTGGAAACGAATGATCATTAGTGCACCTTGTACGTTTTTGTATTCTTAAAAGATGTAGCTGACTGCATCCTTTTAGGAAGACTAACAAATTGATTTGATTCTCTTATGGGTAAACATGCTGCCTGCAGTAGTACTTGGCCATACGGACGGGCAAACTTTAAAAAAAAAATCAAGTGTTGGAAATGTCAAATAAAAACAGAAAATTGTGGAAATGCACAGCAGGTCAGTTAGAATCTGCAATCTATAGGTTGATTGATGTTTCAGGGGTAACCTTTCAACAGAGCTCTGTACTGTTGCAGCCAAAAATGTTAGTCTGATTTCTGAAGAGGTTTGAGAATATTTTTTCCTTTTGTAGATGCTGACGGATGAGTTGTATATTTGTAACATCCTCTGTTAGACTAAGAAGGTCTTTGTTTTCAGCATTGATCTGATCTGAGGTAGCTGATCCAAGCTAATGTGGCATTTTTGCTTTCTGCACTTTGGCTCCTTGACTGAGCCTTGGGAAAGACCATTTCAGTGAGGTCCAGTATCGATTAATATTTATCTCCACATAAAGCACTGTTTATAGGTTAGGAGGTTGAGATAAACAATGAAATTTGGCCAACTATTACCTGATTGAAAGGTCTAAAAACTCTTGGCCTAGTTCATAAGAATATAATTTTACTGTAAGCGTATCATTGCTATCCAGTTTTTAGCTGAAATAAATTATTTCCCACGACACTTTATTATCTTGCTTTATTTTCCTGAAAGGTTTGCTTCACCCTCTTCTCCTCCTCCTCCTCCTCCTCCTCCTCCTCCTCCTCCCTAAGAGAGTATTGCATTGTCAGAGGTGCTAAAAACCAAGGCCTAATCTACCTATTCAGCTGATTGTCCGATGGCACCATTTGTAGAAGAGCTTACTCCTTTGCATAGGAGTAGGCCATTTCAGCACCTCAGGCCTGTTCTATTATTCTGTTTGGTCATGGTTGATTTGTCCCTCAATCTCGGCTCCACAGACGAGATGGGCTGAAGGGCCTGTTTCTTTGCTGTATAACTCTATGACTCTACGACCTGTCTTTGCTCCGTATCCCTCGCACAAATCTTAAGTTGCCTGGCTAGCAGCACCAAATATAAATTAACTGATCATTTTATTTGCTGTTTGTGGGGCCTTGCCCTGGTCCAGTTGGCTGCTGTGCCCACGTTATGTTAAATAGCCTTGCCCACTCAAAAAAAAAAGCAACACCCAATTTTTAGATTATCCAGTTTATTACATCAATGGTGCAAACTGCACTACCTGTGGAACAGATTCTCCCAGACCTGCAGTTGTTGGTCCATAGAGTCTGCTGCAACCAGATCAGGGACAACTGCACAGAAAACAAGCAGACTTGGGCAATATAAACTCCTATCAGATCTTGGATTCTCAGGCATTTTTAGTTCTGTCAGGTAGTTGTAGTTGTACTATTCAAATAAGCTTATAGGAATTTGCATCACTTATTCCAATTAGTTAGAGATCCAGTTTCCAATCGCACTTTTGGCTTTGCCCATGGCAAGTTAAAAATGTTATACCTCCCTGTAATTTTGCTTGTCTTCCACTCTTAATTTTGTTTTCATCTGCCTTCCTAGTCTCTGTATCTTCCATTTAGTTTCTCCTCCCGCGCCACCCCCCCCCCCCACACCCTCTACCTATATCCCTGTCAAACCTCTTTGTATTATCTCTCTTTTTCTATCTCCAAGCCTCAATTTTATTCTTTCTGTGTTTCTTCTCTCCTTTCACTGTGTGTCTTGTATATTTCCTTATATATACACATCCCTTTCGCTTTCCTCTTTCTTCATGGTGTCCTGGACGTGGGTGGGAGTGGTGGTTAGCCCTCTGATAGTTGCAGAAATTATTAAATCATCCCTGGGTATAAAGAATGGAATGGAGGTGGGGGTGGGCTGAGGTTGAGGCGACTTGTGACTCGGATTTGTGCTGTATAGTTTTCCTGTCACAATTGCACCTGAATCCAACCATGCCGAGATGGTGTACCCAGTATCTCTACGTTTGTGGGTGCTATAGTGTGAGGATGTGGGGCCCCTGCTGGGTCTAGGGTAGTTTGCATTTAAAGAGGTGAAACAATGTGGGAAGGGATTTCACCTGAGAGCTGTGTAGGAGCACCAAAATGTGGCAGTACCCTGAAGCTGCCTTGACCAAGAATGGTTGTGGTGTTTGAGGAGGGGGCAGTGAGAATGACTGACTGACTGTACAAGTAGCCCCAATCTGAGGTCACGTAGTTGGGCTGTAGGCCCCCAGTAACAACATGGTAACGGGTGTTTGGAAACAGATAATTGTTAAGATGTATGACACAGTACTTGTCCATGTAATAAGGACTGAGGAAAAGGCAGCACAGGTTTTTTCTTCCTCACCCCAAACAAAACAAAATTTTGAACAAACTGATGAAGTTCATGACCTTTTTAGCCTGTTCCGTAGCTGCTATTGAATCAGTAGCTCCATGTGCAACAGCTTCTTCCATTGATTGCCCAGCTGGCAGAGTAAAACTCTGTACATGGTATAGCACATTACAAACTCTTATTACAATTAATTCCCATCGCTACTTCAATAGCAACTATAGGAAATCCCTTTTCAAAGGATATTCTGCTTAAGGCTCCAGTGGTTCCCTGATTCGTTGCCCATTATCCTTTTGGTATGTTGAGTCCACGAGTGTCTTGGTAATGCAATACAATTTTTAAAAATAAAAACAACTTTGCTAATTCTTCTATTTGATAGTTGCCATGAACCATTTTATCTTTAATCCTGAAAGATCTTGCATGAGGCTATGAACCATAGAATCTGACAGCTCAAAGCCAGGCCATTTGGCCCATCAAATCTGTGCCGGTACCTTTCTCCACATGAGCCACCTACGTCTAAAACAACTTTCTATTGATGTTAAGGAACCAGTCTTATCTTAGAAATATATACAGCACAAATGTAATCTCTCATACTTGTATGTAAAAATTCTAGTTTCTGAATATTGAGTATTTTATCACTGAAAATTGGTGTATTTTTCAATTATTGACAAATCATACATTGGTATACAGCAGCAATCTCATGATGATTGGGGTGCATTTTTATATGAATAGAGAAAAAAATTATTGCATTATGTACTACAAAGCTGTACCTCAGCCTCTCGTTCATGTCATCTGAGCCCTCGATTATGTTACACCTTTGTAACACACTCTGTCCAGGTGCTAAGGCTCTTTTGTTGAATGCTTTTCAAAAAAACATCAGAGCTGTGATGGCTGGCAGCACTTAGAAAAATGAACCTATAAAACAGCCATCCAAGAACTTTATTATTAACAACTAAAATCAAAATGAAGGTTTTCTTTTTCCTTTTTCTTGGGGGTGAAGGGTGGAGATAAAAAAATTCTCATATTTCACAACAAAACAGTGAAGGAGAGGTTGGTGTCTCTCTTTCCCCTTTGCCAGGCCTGCTGTTTTGGAGTTCTGCCAGCCAGGAGGACTGCAGCTGTATGTTGCGCCTGACTATAGCCCTGACCCAGTTTCTCTGGCAGCACATGGTACAGGAATAGACATGATGGGTTCCCTGCTGCATCTTTTTTTTTTACTTTTACACCAGGAAAAGGCTTATTGTGTTTCTCGATCTGCGGGGTGGGGAGTGGAAGAGGCTTGTATCTTACTGTGAACGTTAATTTACCAACTCCATGTAGAAATGCTCAGTTAGATTTTAAGCCTAATGAAAAATATATGCCTTTAATGGTCACATGCCCTGTAAATCATTAAAGTTCTACTTTCTATTTATAACCAGCTTTCTCATAACTTCATTTTCATATCTCTGCCACGTATAAGTAACTGTTTGAAAATACCTGTGATTAGTAGTATTGGTTCAGTGTATGCTGTGTCTAATACAGGTTTACTGATCTGTCATTTTAACAATCTGGTTACAGATTAGTCTTGGTATAAGATCTGGCAGCTTTATATTGGGGTTGATGTTGGGAGTGAAATGCCCATGTGTCAAATGGCTCTGTAAATTGCCTATGTAAAAGAACTGCTGCGCTTGCGTACGTCATCTAGTGTAGTCCTCAAAAAGCAGAATTGTTGGGCTTGAGGATTGCAAGTCAACTGTCAATGGTGTCTGCTGGATTAGAAAGTAAAAATGAGATTTTTCTATTAAAGAAAACTCCAAATTAAAGCTCAAAGTCTGCAACAGTGATGTTCGCTGGCTTAAACTTGAGTTGAATGTACTAGCTAGATAGGAAATGCTTCCAAAAGAGGTTTGAAAATTGCAAAAATTGCATCAGGGACTAAAGGCCTGCTCGGATCTGCAAATGAGACCCAACCTGAGCCCAACAAAACCCCATCCGACACCGAGCCTGACCTGGACAGAGTCCTTCCATTTTTTCCTGCGCCGGACCTGACCATCAGTTAACCTACATTCCGTTTTTCACTTTGTTCCTTGCCTGCACAAACTTAAAATAACTGTAGCAGAACCACCTTTAAAGTCCAAAAAGTAAATTAACATTAAAGTCACTTACCTGAGGTGGTGATGGAGCGTGTCCGATCCGGCCTGACCCGAACCGACCCAAACCCAACACGTCATCCGTCGAATCTCGTCTGCTTCAGGTCGGGTAGCAGGCCATTATCAGGGACTCCCACACTTCAGTTTTTATTGTACCTTGCTCTCCCTTGTTTAAATTATAGTCACCAGGTGCCAGTCTGTAAGTAGATAAAGATAAAAAGAATCCTGAATCGTTTTTTGTTGCATCATTTAAATCTCTAATTTTGAAGATGCAAGTTAAAGGTTTGGTGTGTTGGTATCACGCAGTGAAAGACTGAGATAGCTGGTTCAAGGAACCTTGCTCAAAAGCAAAGTACTAAGGTTGCTGGAAATCTGAAAAAAATATAAAATGCTAGAAACATTCAGCAGGTCAGGCAGCAACTGGATAGAAACCGCATTAGTGTTTCAGGTCGATGACCTTCAGATGTAGAAGTAGTTAGAGAGTTAATTTTTTTAAAGCAGGCACAGAGCCAGGGAATTGAGGGCAGCGGGTGAATAAGTGATGGGATGAGTTGGGGCTGAGGAGGAATGTGACAAACTGCCTGACTGGCTGAGTATTTCCAGCATTTTTTGTCATTTGCTACTAGCCCATGCTTATTTCCCCCCCCCCCCCCCCCCTGGATTTGGCACCTATTTGCATTTGATGTGCTTCCGCTATCCATGCTATTTTGAGTCTTGCACTTTTGTTTCGCTATACCTTCCAGATCAGTATCTTTGAAAATATTAACTTGAGTGTTTCTCTACCCCACTCTTACCTCAAAGAGGTCTGGAGTGGCAGGTGAGATTCTGAAGATGATGACCATGCATGGATTGTTGCAGCATGGATTGCAGGGCAAGAATTAAAGGGAGTGGTTTGTTGCAGTCATCCCACTGGAGACATGCCATAGGGAGTATAACTGTCCTCGGTATCATTTTGCTCTCTCAACAGCTACAAAGTTTGGCCCTGCTGTGGGACAGCTTTGTTTATCCAGCATAATTTGCCTCTGAATTTTAACAAAGTTGGTTCCACTGTGATTGGTATGTGTTTGAACAGCTGACTGAAAAGAACATGCTGTCTTCTGTGTGCGAGTAGATTTGAAGAATGTTGTTTATGAAACTAACTTGGGAGTTAAGGGCCCAGCAGCATTCTCTCATGCACAGCTATCTTGTTATCTGCTTAGCAAAACTAAAGCCTTTGCAGCTGAATTTTAGAAAGACTTTCTAACTAATGACTTGGCATCCTAACTAATCACTTTGCTGCTCTCATCTCTAATGAATTATTTGCTGTTGTACAGATTATATGGAGCTACGTTACAAGAAGACATTTTGAGCAACATTGTGAAATGTATTTAAATTTATTATTGGACTTTTCATCTGCATAATCTTTATCTAGAGTCTGGTGGTGACATTTTTGAGCACTGATAGTTTCACCAGTAGGGGCTCACATTCAGTGTTAATGAAACCATCTAGGTTTTGAAAAAATGAAACCCAAAAATTTGTTCCAAATGGTGAACTTTTAAAGATCCAATAAATTTGTGAAGCATTAATCAGATCTCAGTTCTAAAATATCCTAGGTTAGAGAAATGAGTGTATGCTATATATGACTATAATATGGTTCCTACTGTGACAGAAAAATTATAATTGACAGTTTTTAATGTTGGCTTAGATTCAGCAATATGTGTGAATGTTTTATGGTACTTGTGTACTTGGAATGTAACTGTTAGCTGGAGGTGGGGTATGAGGAAATTGATTTACAGGTTCTAGAGTAAAGTATGTTCAATTAAAGTTTGGGAAGAAAGACTTTTATTTCTATAATGCTCCAGTGGGTTCTCAGGATGTTCCGCAGCACTTTACAAGTGCTGGATTTCCAAATGCTGACATTGTTAATTGGGCAAATGTGGCAGATAATGTGTACACGGCAGGATCTCACAAATGGCAAATGAATTAATTACCAGACAATCTGCCCTTAGATGGTGTTGGTTAAGGAGGAAATCTTGGCTAGGATATCAGGAGAACTCCCTGCTCCCTCTTTGAATAGTGCTGAGGGATCTTTTTAAGTCCAAATTCTATTGCTTTCTCCATCTGTGTTCCTGAAGCCACCGCCGTGTGTGGGGCAGGGCGGCAGTAAGGGTCCTGAGAGTAACTAACTCACTGCAGGTCAGTAAACAACTGTGGGAGCTTCTGGCCCACTTGACTAAGCCACCAGAAAATTGGTCAGTGCCCGTAAGCGGGCAGCATTTCAAATGTGGAGAATCAGTTAGTGATGAATGAGCGAAGGAATTATGGGAGAATTATAGAGGAAGTGTGGTTGGTCTAAAGTGAACAGAATATAGTCATTGACCTGCGCACTTATAAAAACAGTGAGTCCAATATTGATCTGGTCTGCTCTGGGGAGACTTCAGTACAAACACAGTGTGACCACAGTATTCTTATTCTCTAATAGTTACAGCTGACCATCACAATCACTGTGATGAATGGCTGTGTGGTACATTATAATAAAACATTTCACCAGCATAACATGCATAGGCCAACTAATATTTAATTTTGTCTTGATAAGTGAGCCAGGATACTTGTGAATGGTAGGTTGACCCTAGAGTTGTGGACCATTATCTGGAAGAAAAACAGAAAGTGCTGGGAAATACTCAGCAGGTCTGGCAGCATCTGTGGAGAGAGAAACAGAGCTAACGTTTCAGGTCCGTGACCGTTCACCATTATCTGGATTTGATTCAGTTTCGAACAGCTGTGGCAGTGCTTCTCTCCACATGGGCCACCTAGTCTAATTCCATACTCCTGCTTGCTTCTGATACTCTTTAATCTTTTTCATGAAAATATCAATTTAAAAAAAAACTTCAGGACTCTGCTTCAACAGTCTAAACACCCTTCATGTAATTTTTTTTCTCTAACCTCCCCTTCAATTCTTTTTGTGATTATCTTTAAAAACTTGTGTATCGATGCTACTTCATTTTCATTTAAAAATAAAATGGAGAGGGGCAAAGACGGTATGTAAAATACAAATAACTGGGTCTATGGTTTGCTCTATTTGTAGAATCATAAAATAGAGCCAAATAGCTCCAGCAAAATGAAGTGCTTTCCATTGGAAAGCCATCTGGCAGTCTCCTCTTTAAACTGCACTGATGTGCATCTCTTTGTTTTGTGTACTGTATGTGCCTTTGTTTTCTGAAATGTCGCTGCTAATCCTGGTTATCCAATACTGATAATATCACCTTCTGCCGCCTTAAGTATATCTGTGAAGCAGGTTGTTCAAGTTTCATTCTGATGAAATGAATCAACCTGTATTTGTGAAAGGTAAATGTTGAGTTTAGATAATAACTTCATAATGCAGTTTTAATAATCTAGGCTACAGATGCAAGAAGCTCCGGTGTTCAATTAGGTTAAGTGTAAAGATGGTAGTGCAGAATGCTTGGGTTCATTTATATTATATTTTATATTTAGAGCTACAGCACTGAAACAGGCCCTTCGGCCCACCAAGTCTGTGCCGACCATCAACCACCCATTTATACTAATCCTACATTAATCCCATATTCCTACCACAACAGAAAATCAGTCCTGACTGACAACTTTTTTTAAAAAGTAAAAACAGCAAATGCTAGAAATACTCAACTCTGGCAGCATCTGTGGAGAGGGAAACAGTTAATGTTTCAGGTCGATGACCTTTCATAGAACATGAAAAGGTTAGAGTTCCAAGGATGAAGGATATTAACCTTGTGGGCTAGGTTGAAGCTGGGATTGTTCTCCTTGGAGCAAAGGAGATTGAGGGACAATCTGATAGAGGTGTGCAAGATTATGATTAGGTTTACATAAAGTAGACAAAGACAAGCTGTTCCCTTTAGCCGATTGTGTGAGGACTAGGGGCACAGATGTAAGGTTTTGGTTAAGAGCTGCAGGGGGATGTGAAGAGGAACTTTTTTTATGCAGCGAGTAGTATTGATCTGGAATTCAGTGCCTACAAGGGTGTTGGAAGTGGCGACAATGAATGATTTCAAAAGGAAATTGGATGTAGAGGCCTGCTCAGGTCGGGGAAAAAAGAACCCGACAGAACCACAGCGGACCCGAGCCTGACCCAGCCCGAGTCCCTCCGATTTTGCCCTGAGCCCGACCAGACCCGAACCCGCCCCAACTCGACCTGACCATCCCTTTAATTACCCTCCGACTGGGAAGCTCCATGAAGCTGCAGCGCACGTGCGGATCACTCGCTCACTGCGCAGACTCAGTTTTGTCCAGGACTCCCAGCTCAGGTAAGTTTTTTTAAAAAAAAATAAAAATACTTACCAGCAGAGCAATTAGCATGTGTGCCCGACCCGACCTGAGCCCGAAAGCCGTACCCTGAAGATGGACCCGACCTGACCCAAACCCAACATGTCGTCGGGTTCGGGTCTGGTAGTAGGCCTCTAACTGGATGGGTATTTAAGGGAAATTAACTTGCAGGGATATGGGGATAGAGCGGGGGAATGGGACTGGCTGGACTGCTCTAGAGAACCGGCATAGACTCGATGGGTTGAATGGCCACCTTCTGTGTTGTAATTACTCTCTGGCTCTGAGGTGCAACAGGTTTTAAGCAAGAATAGAAGCTGGAAAAGGGGGGAGGGGAGGAAAGAAACGAAGGATGATCTGCGACAGGATGGAAGCCAGGAAAATTTAAATAACAAAAGGGATGTTGTGTAAGGCAAAAGGGGGTGGTAATGGGACAAGTAAAGAAACAAAAGAGGCTAGAAGAGATGTAACTGACAATAGCAGAATCATTATTCCCAACTGCTGTCCGAAAAAATGAAAGCAATGGTAAAGAGCTGAAATTGTTGAACTTAGTGACTCTGGCAGGCTGTAAAATGTCTAATGGGATGGTGAGGTGCTGTTCCTCGAGCTTATGTTGAGCTATATTCGAACACTGTAGGAGGCCAAGGACAAGAGAGGCTAGAGTGGGAGTAGGGCAGAGAATTAAAATGACAGACGACTAGAAGCTCGGGGTCATGCTTGTGGACTGAATGGAGGTGTTCAGCAAAACAATCGTCCGACCTGCAGTATAGAGGAGACAGCATCTTGAGTAGCAAATACAGTATACTAAATAGAAAGAAGTGCAAGTAAATAGCTGTTTCACCTGGAACGAGTGTTTGAGATCATGGACGGTGGGAAAATGAGGAGGGAAGAGGGCAGATGTTAATTTCCTGCCCTTGAGTGGGAAGAGAAGGGAGTGTTGGAGGTGATTGAAGAGTGATCCTGGGTGTTGTTCAAAGGGGAGTGGAAGATGTGTTTAGTGGTGGCATCATGCTGGTGGTGTTGGAAATTGTGGCAGGTGATCCATTGACTGTGGAGACTGTTGGGGTGGAAGGTGAGAACAGAGGGTGGCTTGTGGTTCTGAGAGGGAGGCCAAGGCGTGAGAGCAGAAGTGTAAGGAATGAATGGGCACAGTGGAGGTGAATCCTTGTTGAGGAAAAAGGAAGATATATCGGAAATGCTGGTATGGAAGGTGGCGTTGTCAGAACAGGTACAACAGAGATGGAGAAACTGGGCAATTGGAATAGACTCCTTCCAGGAAGCGGGTGGGAAGAAGCTTCGTCAAGGCAGCTGAAGGTGTCGGTGAGCTTCTAAAAGATATTGGTCAACAGCCTATTCCTAAAATTGGAGATACAGAAGTTGAGGAGGGGAAGAGTTAGAGATGGATGATATGAGGGAGAGGGAAGGGTGGAAATTGGAAGCAAATTGATGAAATTTTCCAGTTCCAGGCGAGAACAAGAAATGGTACCGATATATTCCATGTACCAGGAAAAAAAGTTGAGGGAAGGGGGTCCAAGTAGGACTAAAACAAAGAATGCTCCCCGTAGCTCATGAAAAGGCAGGCGTAGCTAGAACCCATATGGGTTCCAATAGGTAACATCTTTTATGTGTAGAAGTGTGGAGTCAACGGGGAAGTTGTTCAATGTATGATCAAACTCGAGGGTGATGGATGGGGGCTGTTTGAGCCTCCGTCAAGAAAGAAATGGAGAGCTCTCAGCCCATCCTGGTGGGGGATGGAGGTGTAGAGGGATTTGACTGGATGCTTATTATGAAGAGGAGACGGCCAGGAAACTGGAAAATTAAGGTGGCAGAGGGTGTTAGAAGAGTCGCAGATGTAGGTGGGAAGAGACTGGACAAGGGGAGTAGGTTAGATGTAGTAGGTTTAAATAAACCGTCTGACCTATGGATGAGACAGCAGCTTCTACAGTGGTATTGCTTTAAAGGCCACCTTGTCTCAAAATGACTCCTAATTCCCTGTCTTAAGTTTGCTGCTAATTCTAACGATTGTGTTGGATATTTCTTCCCTTAACCCGTTGAGGACAAAACTGCATTGCTGCTATCCCAATATATTAAACTGCAAACAAACTAACATTTCATTATTCAAATTATTTGGGTGAAAAGTACAGTAATAAAAGGATGTGGCAGTTGAATTGTGTTTTACTGCTTTTCCTTACAGTCTCCTGTTGTGTGGTGGGGAAAAGAGGGATGATCATTTTTCAGTCGCTGATGTTGCATTGACTCCTTCACATCAGTTTCGCTGGTGTTTCGATCTGGAGATTATTTGGATAACTAGAATACTGAATTTTAAGCATTCAGTGATTCTGTGCAGTCTGTTTAATTATGCTTCACATGTTTAACATAGTAAATGCACAGAAGGTATTCCACATGATGGAAATTAGAAATTGCGTGTATTGGGTTATTTTGAAAGCCAGAGGAAATTCAAACATGGCGGGTTCAATCAGTGTTGTGTGATTTTCAGCGAACCTCTCTAGTTCACCAAATTGGAAGTGAAATCAAAAGCTTCCATTTTGCTACACATCTGAAGGATCATTTCTCATTTAACCTAGACTTGAGAAAAGACAACAAGGTGTACTGTGGTACAGGCCCTGCTTGGCAGTAAAACATTAACTGTATAATTAGAAAAATTTGTGTTGATTTTGTGCAGCTTTTACCAACTTTGCACTGTTCTACTTCCATTGTAGAATGTTTGTGAGTCATGCTCCATTGAGTAAAGAATGGGACTGAGTGAATGAAACGCCACCTATGAGTGGTGTTTAGTTTTTGAAGGGAATCTTATTTCCAACTGAACGGCAAGTAATAGAATGCCTCTGGTGAATAAATAGGCAGACTCTGCAGTGAAGAATTTGCAAGACGTTTTTGGTCATATTTTTGTGCTATTTCTCTTCTATGCTGCAATCTCTATACATAGCTGCAACCACCAAATTGTTTCAGCAGTAGTGCTGTTAGGATCCCCACTGTGGATTTAGACTGATATTTCAGAGCTGTTCTGACAGAGGGCTGCAATGTTTGTGGTGCTGTCTTTCAGATGAAATGTTCAATCAAAGCTGGGTAGCCCTTTCAGCTGGTCATAAAAGATCTCACTATTTGAAGAACAGCAAATAAATTCTCCCCATTCCCATTAAACATGTGCCCTTAGCCACCACCAAAGAAAATTTGCTGGACAGTGCATTTTCTCATTGTAGGGGCCTTTCTGTGTGCAAATTGGCTGCCATATTTACTTACCACAGGCATAAAAATTGGATATTTTGCAAATGAGGTTCTAGAATCTGTCTCCATTGGAGGGAGATTTTAAATACTTTTTCTAACCCATGATTGAAACTCAATTACATAAAGTCAATATTTAGCTAATTTAAGACATTTTATAGGTTTACTTGTAGCTTTTAAAATCTTTTCCTCTCCTATTTGACTAACATTGTAATATAATCCTATGTTAAACTCTGAACCACCTATGTAGTTGGGGTGTTTGAGGTCTGTTCTGACTACACGGGTGCCATTTTAATTGATCAGATTTTCGCTAACACTGGAGATGCTGACAAGAATGAAGCAAGAGATTTTGTACTGTTGCAATGTGCAATGGTTTAGCTTGGTCATTAGACAAAGCTGCTTTTATATAAGTCTTCGACTGCTGTGCTTCTGTCGCTCAGCTCTCCTGCAGCTAGTGGCCAGAGAAATGTAAAACGATCAAATTGCTTTTTAGATCAGCAGCCAGGAAGACCCTTATTTTCCTGGGTCTTGGTGCATGGCTTTGGGCTAATAACTGGTCAATGAACATGCTGCACCGCTAGCAGTGAGACCTTTGTGCGATTTAAGTATGTCTAAAATACTCATTTGTAGTTTCTGGGACTTTGTGTTGAAATTGGTTTGCCTACAGAGTGTGCACTTCAACAAAGTAATTTAGTGGCTATGAAATACTTTGGGTGTCCTGAGGTCTTTATATAAATGTACCTTTGCCTTCACTTCCTCCTTTTCTTTGTCCATTCTCCTTCTCCATCTCTACCCCTCCTTTCATTTCCCCCCCCCTTTCCCAAATGGCCAAAATTAATGCCCAAGTCTTTGACATTGAGCTCGTAATCTTGTCGTCGTCTTCTGTCCACATGAGCACCATCAGGAGGTTAGTGAATGGAGATCAGGGACACTGATTGTTTATTCAATTCCTCTTTTCTTTAAGCCAGTTGTGTTCAGTTGTAGCACATCTACTGCTGCCCTGATTGAGTTTAGCTAGCTTGAAATCTTTCTTGTCTCTGAAGTTAGACAAACTGAACACTCAGGAGGGGGGTGGGGTGTGGGGCAGAAAGATGAGGGAGCTGCACGACAAATTTTTAACCTATTTTAGTTGACTGGGTGCTGCTTGCTTTGATAGTTGTGAGTAGAAAATATTAAGTGCACTTTTGTGGGTGTTTTGCATAACTCAGTGCAAATTGGTGGAATCTTAACTGCCCTCTGAAATGGCCTAGCAAACCTCTCAGTTGTATCAAACCACTACAGAAAAGTCAAATAAAAATGAAGCAACAAAGGCAGACCTTGCCCAGTTGGCAAAGTTCCCCACACTAATACCTGGGGCCTTGTGCCAAAATTGGGAGTGCTGTCCCACAGACTAGTCAAGCAGCAGCCTGACATAGTCATACTCACCAAATCATACCTTACAGCCAATGTCCCAAACTCCTCCATTGACATCTCTGGATAAGTCCTGTTCCACCAGCAGCACAGACCCACCAGAGGTGGCGGCACAGTGGTATACAGTCAGGAGGGAGTGGACCTGTCAGTGTCAACATTGATTCCGGTCCCCATAAAGTCTCATGGCATCAGGTCAAACACGGGCAAGGAAACCTCCAGCTGATTACCACCTCTCTTAGCTGATGAGTTGGTACTCCTCCATGTTGAACACCACTTGGAAGAAGCACTGAGGAAAGCAAGGGCACAGAATGTGTTCTGGGTGGGGTGCTTCAATGTCCATCACCATGAGTGGCTCCGTAACACTATTACTGAGCAAACTGGCCAAGTCCTGAAGGACATATCTGCCAGACTGGGCCTTCGGCAGGTGGTGAGAGCGCTAACGAGGGAAAAAACCTACTTGACTCCACTCTCACCAATCCACCTGTCACAGTTGCATGTGTCCATGACTGTATTGGTAGGAGTGGCCACCACTCAATCCTTGTGGAGACAAAGGATTGTGGAGTGTCTTCGCACTCAGGATACCCTCATTGTGTTGTGTGGACTACCACTGCTAAATGGGATAGATGCAGAAGAGATCTAGCAGCTCAGAATTGGACATCCATGCGACACTGTGGACCATCAGAAGCAGAATTGTATTCAACCACAGTCTGTAATCTCGGGGCCCGGTATATACCTCACTCTACCATTGCCATCAAGCCTGGGATCAATCCTGGCTCAATGATAAATGCAAGAGAGCATGCCAGGAGCACCAGGCATGCCTAAAAATGAGGTGCTAACCTGGTGAAGCTGCAACAAAGGACTATGTTGATGCTAAACAGCGGAAGCAGCATGCAATAGACAGAACGAAGCAATCCCACAACCAACGGTTCAGATCTAAGCTCTGCAGTCCTGCTGCATCCAGTCGTGAATGGTGGTGCACGATTAAACAACTGGAGGAGGAGGCTCCACAAATATCCCCATCCTCCATGATGGGTGATCCCAGCACACCAGTGCAAAAGGCAAGGCTGAAACATCTGCAGACATCTTCAGCGAGAAGTGCCGAGTGGATCATTAATCTTGACCTCCTCCTGAAATCCCCAGCATCACAGATGCCAGTCTTCAGCCAATTAGATTCCCTCCACACGATATCAAGAAACGGCTGAAGGCAAATAACTCCTTGCAGCAAAGGCTGCGACAACATTCTGTCTGTAGTACTGGAGACTTGTGCTCCAGAGCTAGCCATGCCTCTAGTCAAGCTGCTCAAGTACAGCTACAACCCGACACTGTGGAAAATTGCTCAAGTATGTCCTGTGCACAAAAAGCAGGTCAAATTCATTCTGGCTAATTACTGCCCCATTAGTCAATTACCACTCTCAATCATCAGTAAAGTGATGGTAGGCATCATGGACAGTGCTATCAAGGAGCACGTACTCAGTAATAATGTGCTCACCAATACTCAATTTGGGTTCCACCAGGGCCACTCTGCTCCTCACCTCATTATAGCCTCGGCACAAACATGAACAAAAGGGCTGAACTCCAGGTGAGGTTAGAGTGACTGCCCTTGGCATCAAGGCAGCATTTGACTGACTGTTGTCCTGGCAAATTTGAAATCAGTGGGAACTGGGGAAACCCTCCACTGGTTGGAGTCATACCTAGCACAAAGGAAGATGGTTGTGGTTGTTGGAGGTTGATCATCTAAGCCCCAGGACATTGCTGCAGGAGTTCCACAGGGTAGTGTCCTTGGCCCTGCCATTTTCAGCTGCTTCCTCAATGACCTTTCTTCCAATGTAAGCTCAGAAGAGGGGATGCTCGCTGATGATTAGAGTGTTCAGTATGATTAACACTGTCTGTGTTCCTAAACACCAAGGACTGCAGTAGTTCAAAAAGGCAGCTCACCACCACCTTCTCGAGGGCAATTAGGGATGGGCAATAAATGCTGGCCTAGCCAGTGACGCTCACATCCCATGAATGAATAATAAAAAAAAAAAAATTCACAACTCCTCAGATATTAAAGCAGTCTGTGCCCACATGCAGCAAGACATGGACAACATTCAGACTTGGGCTGATTAGTGGTAAGTAACATTTGCGTCAAACAAGTGCCAAGAACATAGGAAGTAGGAGTACGCGATTCTTCCCCTTGAGCCTGCTCTGCCATTCAGCTAGATCATTGCTAATCTTCTACCTCAACGTCATATCCCTTGATGTCTTTACTATTTCCAACAAGAGAGAATCTAACCATCTTCCCTTGACGTTCAATGGTATTACCATCTCTGAATCCCCCACCATCAACATCCTGGGGATTACCATTGATCAGAAACTTAACTGAACCAACCATAATGTGACTACAAGAGCAGGTCAGAAGTTGGGAATTCTCTGGCAAATAACTCCCCACTTGAGTCCCAAAGCCTGTCCACCATCTACAAGGCACAAGTCAGGAGTGTGGTGGAATGCTCTTCACTTGCCTGGATAAGTGCCGTTCCATCAACACAAGCTGGATACCGTTCAAGACAAAGCAGTCCACTTGATCGACACCCCATCCATCAAATAAACATTCACCGTCTCCACCAACAGCACACAGTGGCAGCAGTGTGTACCATCTACAAGATGCACTGCAGTAACTTACCAGGCTCCTTTGCCAGCACCTCCCGAACCCATGATCTGTAGCACCTCGAAGAACAAGGGCAATAGAGGCACGGAAACACCACCATCTACAAGTTCCCCTCCAAGCCACACATCATCCTGACTTGGAACTATATCGTTGTTCCTTCACCTGTTGTTGAATTAAAAACCTGTAACTCCCTTTCAGCACTGTGGTTGTACCTACACCAGATGGACTGTAGCTGTTCAAGTGGCTCACCATCACCTTCTCGAGGAAAATTAGACAAATTCTGGCCTTGGCAGTAATGCCCACATCCTATGAAGGAATTTTAAAAAAAAAAGGGCTGTAGTCATTGCTGATCTTTGAAGTTTACTGTCTGAATAGAATTGCAGATTTGTTTCTTGTCCAAAGGCATTGTATGAATGTTGCTACACTGGGATTTAATTTTGCTCTTTTAATGTCAAATTGTATACTTACCAAATGCCTAATTGAGGGTGTCAGACAAAATTCTCACTGCTGTGTTCAAGCAATAAATGATTATAGGGATAGGGGGAGATTTTGCAGGATGTCAACAGGACAGATTGTTGGACAGAATCCAAAATGACCTGTATGATACATTTTTAATTATGTCTAATGCACTGCAAGTTTAAGCTTGACCATATCAATCTGCTGAGTGCTGGAGTGTAATTACTGTGGAGCCGGAATGGTTTAAACAGACGCAACAATCCTGAACTGATTGACTACAGCCCTTTCCCTTTCGACATGTGTGCCTGCTGCAGTTCAGCCACGGGGCCTGCTGCTTTTGTGTGGTCTTCCGCAATGTCCTTACTGTTATTCAGACTTGGCACAGTTTTGATTTAATCTTTTCTTGTGTGGAAAAGAAATAAAAACTTTGCATTTATTTAGCAACGTAGCAAATACTTCAGAGCATCCCAAAGCGCTTCAGTGAACACAGCAGCCAATTGCACCACACAAGGTCTGATGACAGGCAAAGAAACAAATTGGCTAGTTAAACTCCATTTTGGTGGTGTTACTTGAGGGAGAGGAATGTTGACTAAGATGAGGCCTGTGCCCCTCTTCAAATAGCACACAAATCTACTGGATCTGAAAAGACTAGCGATCGAATTGTTGCAGCGCAAGTCTGTGCTGGTGCTTTTTCCATGAGACACTTCATGTAATTTGTCTTGTTTCCCCATTCTGACCACCCTTAGTGAAAAGAAATTATTTCTAACCTCCCCCTTTAATTCTTTCTATGATTTCCTGGACTACCTTTTCACAGCAGACACTGTAGTTTGATGATGCACAAGGCATTGTTACAATTGTGTGGGACAGGCCAGGGGGTCTTTTCCTGTATGTCATTGTTCACATCTATGTCCTTTTGTTAGCATTTCCCCAACCAGTGGAACCAATCCTTCACTATTCACCTCTATAACCCTTTATAATTTTGCTAATCTCAATCAGGCAACCTCTTATCATTCTCACCACTAGTTTTTTTTCTAAAAGAATCCTAACTTCTTAATGCTCCCTAACTGTAAACCAGTCCATCTGGCCCGTCTCAAAACAGCAAATCTTTCTCAACCTTGCAGTCTCCTAAATATCCAATTCTCCCTTAAACTTTTTCACACTATCTGTCTCCACTGTGTCAGGGGGCAGTCTGTTACTTTTTTTGCTGCCATCTGCTTCAAGTAGTTAGAGAGGCTGTACTTTCCCTTTTCTCCATTGAAGCCCATGTCGTTTGGTTGTAGAAATAGTGACATGGCATATGATGGTGAATCGTTTTAAGGCTTAGTGGTATATCCAACAATGCAGCACGTGCTCATTACTGCACTGAAGTGTTTGCCCAGATTATGTGCTCAAGTCCTGGAAGGGGACTTGAACCCACATATTTCTACTCGAAGCCAAGAGTGATGCCAACTGGACTAAAATGACACTACAAGCTGGATCTACTAGTGGAGCCAATTACTGTCTCCATACTGTATGCAAATTAAAAGCTGCATTAGTCATGGAACGTTCTGGATTACAGTGTTACTGAGTACCAGCTGGGCACTATAACATGCAGTTCTGAAGAACTATCTGTGGAGGCCATCTAAGTTTTATAGCTATGAAAATTTAATTTTAGCACTGTTTACTGATAGACTAAATCTTCTAAATCTTTTTGAAATGATAATTCTATTGAAGTCCTGAGAGGCTGATTAAGATAGCGGCACTTTTAAAATAAAGGTAGCACCAAAGAAGTTCTTAAATTACCACCGTTGTTGCTATCTGATAATGGATTTTTAAAAATATATTATTTAGCTAGCCTCGCATGGGATAGCTCAGCCAAATTAATTCTGCTGGATACACTCAGCAGGTGAGAGAGAAACCTTTTTAATGTTTCAGATTGATGGCCTTTCTCCACAGTTCTGATGCAAGGTCATTGACTAGAAATGCCGACTCTGTTTCTTTCTCCATAGATGTTGCCTGACCTGCAGAGTGTTTTCAGCATTTTCTGTTTTTATTTTGGATTTCCATTATCTACAGTACCAATTCTCTACCTTTTTAAAAAAAAAAGTTATTTAGCTACTGTCCAGCCAATGTAGATGATGTGTCCAGATCGGTAAGTGTCTACACTTCAAAGTAAGTAATTGATGCTTTGGGACGTCCTGAGGACGTGAAAGTTTTTTTTAAGCATCAGTTTGACTCTTAACACGTGATAATCTGGCATTGCTTTTCCATAATGGGTGAAGTCTTATTACATTGTGAAATTGACTTGGTGATTAATTTTCTTTTGTGAGATGACTTGAAGGCAGATATTTAAAAATACAGAATATCTTTTGAAATTACTCACTTCATGTTCCTATAAAATGTGTAAAATACCTGACCTGTGTATTTTTAGTCATAACTATTGGCCTTTTACATAAATACGAACATATGAATTAGGAGCCAGAGTAGGCCATTCGGCCCCTTAAGCCTGCTCCGCCATTCAGTAAGTTCTTGGCTGAACTGACTACTCTACATTACTGCCTACCCCCAATAACCTTTTATCCCCTTGCTTATCAAGAATCTATCTACCTCTGCCTTATTTTTAAAAAAAAATTCAACGAGTCTGCTTTCTCAGAGAAAAAAATTCTGCTCATCTGTCTTAAATGGGCGACCCCTTATTTTTAAACTGTGACCCCTAGTTCTAGATTCTTCCACAAGAGGAAACTTCCTTTCCACATGCACCCTGTCAAGACCCTCAGGATTGATGCAGACTTTGCCTGCTAAATTTGTTCTATACATTTGCCAGGTGGTGGTGGACTTCACTAGATAAAATGAATTTGAGTCTACTATCTAGTCTTGCACTGATGCGTCTTTGGTTGGGCATCTTCTCCAGTGCAGCATGTGTTTTAATGTCAGGTATGTCTCTAATTTGCCTGGAAAATGTAGTGGGTTAAACTACAGTATTGTGCTGTCATTGTTGGTAAGGGGTTTTAATTCCAGCTTAAATTGCTGGGGTAGAACTTAACTTTTGCTCTCGCGCACTCTCTCTCTTGCTCTCCATTTCAGCTCAGCTTATGGCAAAAATAAATCCTTGATTTGGTACTAAATCTCACTTGGGCCACAAGAATGGTTGGTGTGGCGTGGGGAATTGGAACTGTTCTGCGATTGAGCCAAGTGGGTTGTTGGAGCAGAGTAGATGTTCTGCTCATTCATGTCTGGCTTGGGAATAGTTGATAACCAAAGAGCTTGAAGTGTCCCATTCTTGTTCCTCTGTAAAGAAATACATATTTAGAATTCTATCCCAAATATTATATTAAATTATTCTAATGCATTTTTCTACCATCTACAAAGCACTTGTGAAAGGTAGTATTTTTGCACAAAGAGCATTAGTGGCTAATTGGAAGGGTCTCCTTGCAAGGTTAGCTTTCATGTCTGCCTGAGCTGGGTAATTCTAAAGAGCACAACAGTACGGTCTTGCAGGACCTAAAATATGTCCGATTTTTAACTGGTGTCGAGCTCTGGCCCAGTGGTAGCAGCACTCTGACCCAAAAGTTTGTGGATTCAAGTCCCACTTCAGAAGTTAGACATGCAACCGTTTCAGATGAGATGTTAACCAAGGTCCTGTCTGTCTCCTCAGGCGAACGTAAACACCCGTGCAGCTTAGAGGAAACATTGATGATAGCATTGCTGTATGTGGGAACTTGCTGTGAACAAATTGGCTGCTGTGTTTGCTACATTGCAACAATAACGACATTTCAAAAAAGTACTTGCTTGTCTGTAAAATGCTTTGGAGCGTTCAGGTTTTGCAAAGGCCGATGTGTTGAGACAAATACATGTTCTTTGAGTCTTTTTAACCCTTTATTCTCACTGGAAAATCTTTTTTTTTAATCCTGACATTGCGATCTTATGTAAGAAGTCTAATTGATTTCCAGCATAGTGGTTCGCAGTTTTCCCCCCAAAAAAGTTAAAGACTGCAGGCTTGTCAACAGAGTTTTTGGACCCCAGGAAACATTGGCTTTAATTGAAGACTATTTTCCACCAGAAATATCTATATGCAACAATCAATGCAAGGTAATTAATTTAAACAGCAGAAACCAATTCAGAAAGGGAACTTGCTGCTTCTAGGCTTGCTTACCAGTGGGGCCTAAACCTTAGTTGCCTGTGCTGCAGCCTAGCACTAGTGATGCATAGTGGATATGTAACTCGAGCACAGACATTCTGCTCAGGGCTGCAAGTCTGTTCTCTGCTTGTCAGGGGAATAGGTGACCTTTGCTGCGTCTTTTGTAGTGGCGGCCTCAGTTATCAGCCTATCAGACTACATTTTCTATGTGAATGCCATCTTAGCAGCAAGCAGATTTGTGCCTCTCAAAAGCAGCCTTGAGTTGATAGTGAACATTGTGTCTTGTTTTAGGATTTTTAATAAAATCAGTCTTTTTCACATCAGTAGAAAAATGTATGCTGCAATTTAATGCCAACACCACCTCCTTCCCCCAGCAAACCATTCTACTTGACAACATACTGCTGCCGCATCTTCCAAGAAAACTGTGGAGGGAGGAGAATGCCTGCCTGACAGTGTACCTCTCTTTCCTGTTTATAAAATGAGACTGATGTTGGTCAAGGAGATGCAGGCACATATTGCGCTCCATCTCCCTATATATATCAAACGTTGTTAAATGGGCTATATTAAGCACCTTTTCCACTGGTGCATGGCTTATTTTGTTTTATCTTTTCCTTCAAAAGTTTGGACGTATTCTCCAGAGGAAACGTTGTCCAGAATCTGAAAATGGTTTGTTAGTGAATCTAGCTGCGGTATTCATGTATCTATGTAGTTGAAGATAGTCATTGCCAGTAATTTGTGCAGATGATTTTTTTTTTGGGTGTATAATGTCATTAGAAAATGTAATTTTATCTTCTGTGTCTTTCACTATCTGGACATTGCTGATCTTCAGAATTTTGAAAATGGCAGGTACCTAAAGCAAACCAGGCTTGCAGTTAGCTCATGGCATTACTGGGTAGTGGGTTTAAAGTAATTTGCTGGCCAAAATACTGTTGGGTAAATGTCTTAACTGTATGTACACAAGGGAAGTGTACTAATGTACTTCCTCTTGAGGCTGCAATTGCCAATAGTGAAAAGTGCTTGACAGCACTTGCTACAGGCAAAGTTTACATTTTAGTGCCAAAAGGAAATGAGGATATTATACATCTGCTGATATGACTATCAAAACTTGCCTGCATTTTGGCATATGTTGAAATCAAATTATTTTGTTTCAATAGCTAGTATTACTGTGAGTTTTCTTTGCTCTGTCTTCCTCCCTTTACCTTCTCTGCCTTTGCTGCAGTCTTGCTATCTTTCCCAGCTTCATAAAGAATGCTGGGCATGTGATTGAACTGGTTTCATGAAGGAAAGACATGTTTGTGTATGCATGCATGTTATAATTATGTGTGTATATTCATCTTTCATGTAATCAATGTCCCAAAGTGACTTGATGGGCAACTAATTATTTTGAAGTGTAGTCATGATATTATGAAGGCAAATATGACATTCAGTTTGTGCACAGCAAGATCCCACAAACAGCACTGAGATAATGACCAGTTAATTGATATTTGGTGGTGGTGTGTTGAGGGAGACCTCCCCTACTTCTCTTTGAGTAGTGCCATGGCATCACTTATGTGCAATTGCACATGCAGATGGGACTCAGCCTTATGTCTTATCCAAGAGACAGCACCTCTGACAATGCAGCACTGATGTGCCAGCCTAGATTATGTGCTGAAATCAAAACAAGCCCACTGGAAATAATCGCATTTAAATTAATGAGTAGAGGATTGATTATTTCTGCCTACACTTTGAGATTGCTGCTGTCAGTTTAAGAAGTGTGCTGTAGTTAGTTTTATTTTGATAAATGGATCTCCAAGCTGGTGCTTTTACTCACTACTACAATACCTGCCTTCTTGAGTCTTTATTTTTCAGATGACTGTTGTATTTTCTCTTGGAAAACGCTACAATTTCAAATTGTGATCATTTTGCCAACTCCGTATTGACACAGCTGTAAGCAAACTAAGAGTCAATTTATACCCGAGATGTCACATCACTGCCCCCCCCCCGCCAACCCTTTGTATTTACGTAGTACCTTTAAAATAGGAAATCGTTCCAAGGTGTTTCATAGCACCATGGCAGACAAAAGTTGATACTGAGCCAAACGAGGAGATATTAGGAGAGATAATTTAGAACCTTCGTCGAAGTGATAGGTTTTACGGAGGGTCTTAAAGGCGAGAGAGGCAGAAAGGTTTAGGGAGGGAATTCCAGTAGACATTGCCTCCAATGGTGGGGTGAAGGGGGTGAGGCTGGCCAGGAGAGCATGGGACAGTCAAGTCTGGAGATCACAAAAGCATAGTTTATGTAGCAGATAGACTAAGGCAGGCGTGGAGATGGGCGACGTTGCAGAAGTGAAAGTAGACGGTCATTGTAATGGAGAGGATATGTAGTTGGAAGTTCAACTCTGGGTCGGATGGGATGCTGGTACAGCTTGGCCAGTGGCCAGTGAGGGGATAGAGTGGAATCGGTCGCCGATGAAGGAATGTATTTTGTGGCAAAGTTTTGGTCTTTACAATGTAAAGATTTCCTTGCAAGTGTGTTGAGTCTACGTGTCGAGACTCACCTTCCCCACTGCATAGCAGTGCAAGGACTTCTTGCACCATTATCAACGCTGAAATAATACTACATCCATCAAATATTGATCTAAGTGTCCATCAATTTTCTCATTATTTGTCTTCACTGGCTATATACGAATGCCATTTTCTGTCACTTTTTCTTGGTGATCCATTTGTTGATGGAGATTTTCACTAATCGTTATGAATACTGGGATAGCCCTGCCCCAAGTAGTGGTCTTCGGGCTGCTCTCACTATCTGCTTGAAGGCAAAAAAAACCCAATCCAGGCCGTTACTTTTCCTCTTTCTTCCTCTCTTCCTCACTCTCTTGCCTTCACCCCCTCGTTCTTTTGGCAAACACTGCACCCAGGGCTATGCTGTTCACAGAGGAAACAGAAGGATGCTTTTTAAGTTATTCCTACCAATTCTATTCTATTAGTGCAATGAGACTGGTAACTTACCCTTTGGAGCTTTGTAGCTATAGTTGTCTAGTTGAATGGCACACCACCACTGATCAGAATGTCTGTTTTGCAAAGAGGAAGATAAATTAATCAAGCCTTTACCGAGAAGTGGTGTCCAACCTGTGACTATTAGGCCACAGGGTGGTTCCTGCAACCAGGCCACTTGATCCTATTTCCACATCTATTTCTTATTTGCTGATTTGTCTTTTTTGAATTTTGTTGGTTTGGAGATTTGCAAAGACTTGTTTTTAAGCATTGGTAGATAAATCCTCAATTGGAACCCCAAGATCTGTTGATCTTTCAACAACTTGAGATGTGTTGAAATTAATGGGAACATGGATTTAAACTTTTTATATATGTGACCCCTGAGGTTCATTGCTTACAGACACCCCAATTTAGAGAATATGGGCCTTCCTTGTTAGGCTTCACTTCCTGTTCAGCCACTGCTATATGTTTTATATCTGAAGATGTGCTGGTCCTCGGCTTTATTATATTGTTCAATTCAGATATTTATGTTGTGAATTTCATCTGTGAAGGGTGCTCCTGGTCTTCCAACTGGACCATTATCTTGGGAATCACCTGTTACAACAACTTGCATTTATATAGTGCCTTTAATATAGTAAAACGCCCCAAGGCAGTTCACAGGAGCATTGTCGAACAAAATTTGACACTGAGCCAAATAAGGAAGTACAAGGGCACATGGTCAAAAGCTTGGTCAAAGAGAAAGGTTTTAAGGAGGAAAGATAGGTAGAATGGCAGAGTGTTCTAGGGAGGGAATTTCAGACCACTGTGGTGCTTTGGGAGGGTGTTGAAAGAGGGGAAATCTGCACTCTTAAAGTCCCATAATTGCTTTCATTAAGATTCTTATCCATTTTGATTATTTTTGTGTTGTACAATGTACATATATAAATGTGAAGGCTTTGCTGCTCAGAAATGGCGACTTAAATTGGCTAATAAAAATAGCTTCTTTGTTCGTTATACCATAGCTTGTGATATAACATGTAGTGTTTCTGCCTCTCTTATTGGGACAGAGAACATATGCAACACCCTCTGCTTTGCTGTAATCCGTTTCTCATATAGCTGCTGAAGACAGCTTTATGGGGAAGGTTCAATGTACTTACTGATATCTGACACTGTGATTAGTCACGTGATCTAATCATGCCCTTAGTGGATGAGCATAGAGAGAGGCCTGTTTCTTGTTAATAAATCAGTTTGCTTAGGTTTAGTGGATGGATGCAGGGAAAATGCTGAGCAAGGATACGTTCAAAACCTGCATTGCAAACTGCTTCCCCTTAGACAAAGGGCTTGCCAACATGCAAAATAGAAAAAGCTCACTTCTGATGTACAAATGTTTGAGCAAAAAGGGAAGGAGGCACTTGTTCAGTGTGCTGCTTAAAAAGACTCGTGGGCTGCCTGATGACACTGGTGGTAAAGAAGAGTGGAACATTTCTTGATTGTGTTGCTTCTTCATAATTTGAGCATGTCTGTTAAAAACCATTGAAGTTATTTAACCCACATGTTTATCTTTGGCATCCATACTACACAGGTGGTTCTCACTTGATCAACATGCTACATACTGCAATTACAGTAAGTAGCTGTTACGAGAATACCCATTGTGGGATATCTTCATAACACTTCCTTGCTGTGGATGTAGTATGTAGCATGATGATCAAATGATCCTCCTGTGTAATATGTTCCATTTATAGGTTGTAGTGAGCAATTTGAGATTTGTGGAAAAGACGAGCAATCAATTATTTTTCTTTCTCTTCCCTCTTCCTACTCTTTCCACCAGGCTAACATCCTTGGAATTTCAATATTGACACCAACCTCACAGTAAATTCCACTTACTTTCTTTTGGATCAGTGTAAAAATATACACCGGCAATGCCAGCAAGAAATCCCTCCAATTGACGTTCCCTGTCAAGGCAATCCTGAAATAAATGCATGTACATGGCATATACTTTCCTCAGTATATGCTCACATGTCGTTCTCTCTGGGGTGCTGGTAGTGGAAATTTAGTCTAATCATTAACAAGTGCTTCATGTTTGGAAAAGGTTTGCATGTGCACCTGTTTCAGTACATTCTAACTAATGGGTTTGTTTTGACTTCAGTGTATGGCTAACATTCTGTTTAGGAAATTTAAAGCAACCAAAAGGAGCAAGAAAACTAATTAAAACCCAAGTTATGATAGAGCTTTGAAACTTCAGTCATTCTTCACATTTAGCCTTTGAAGCTTCATCTGCCATTAATCTCACCTGTCAAGACAGAGGGAAGCAGCAGGCCAGGCCAGAGCTTCATTACGCAGCTTTTTCTTTAAACTCCACTGTAGATTGCAAGTACCTGTAGAGGAGCTTGGGGTTATGAAGCATGCAAAGTCAAGGCGGACCCTGTAATGGTGATTTTTGGGGCAAACAGTAAAATGTTCATTGGTGTTAACTTGCAGAGTCTCCTTACTGTATCTGTAAAAAGAGTTGATGTCAGGACAATAAAAGTACTGTATTAAAGTTGGTGCTGAGTTGTCCTTTAGCCTTTTTATAGTTTTTGTTTAAAATAAAAAGTGCCTATCTTTATTTTTACCTCATGATACTTTCCTAACACTTGCCTCTACACAGGGGTTGCTGGAAACTATGGCGAGTGACATTGTTCCCCTCCCTAACTCTGGCGTTGAGGCCAAGTTGTAACCATCTTGACTCAGAGCAGGAAAACTGAGCAACAAAGTGGGATAAAGTTTGGGCTTTTCCTGGTCTTTAATGCTTAGTAGTTCACTGACTCAACTTCCAAGTCATTGAGGAGGATCTTTATATCTGATTAATGCAAATTGAATCTAGCTTGCATGTCTCCCCATGTTCTAAAGCTTTGGAAACCTGGCATGAAAGAATTACAATTTGTATCTATATATTTCAAAAAGTAGTCGTGCATGTGTTCATCACAACATCTCTACATCAGATGCCAAAATCTACTTGAGTTTTGATGTATAGATTATTCCCTCTTGGAAGAGTGACTCCACTACAGCTCTATCCTGTTTAGTGTTAGAAACTTCTGTTTTGATTATTCTTGTCATCTGTCCAGTTTTCCCCTCCTTTTCTGAAAGTACAGACTTTTCTGGGGTACAATCCCATATGGAGCTGCAGCCTTCCCTACACAATGACTGATGGTTTGTTCATTGATGCGGGGAGAGGCACAGTTCAAATTAATCTGACTCCAGTGCATGTGCATTAAGAGTTACTAGATGGTGATCAGATTATGACCTCTGACTTTATTTTTCCATCCAGAGGACGAATGATACTGAGACCCCTGGCTGTCTTGCTTTCTCGTTCCCATGTAGCTGTAGATATTGAGACCAATCAGTAACCTCAGCACAGACCATGCAGCCAACCTGGGAATTCCTTAGATTCAGGAATGGTCCCGTCAAATTGGAAGTTGGCAAATGTTGCTCTGCTGTTCAGGAAACGAGGTAGAGAGAAAACCGGGAACTACAGGCCAGTTAGCCTAACATCAGTTGTTGGGAAGATGCTATTAAGGAAGTCTTTTACTATGCTTTTCCAAAGTGCAATGTTATGATCAGAACACGTCAGCATGGTTTTACAAAAGGGAGATCCTGTTTGACAAATTTATTAGAGATTTTTGAGGATGTAACTGGTAGGGTAGATAAAGGGGAACCAGTAGATGTAGTATACCTGGATTTTCAAAAGGTATTCGATGAGGTGCCACATAAAAGATTAATAGGCAAGATAAGGGCTCATGGTGTTGGGGGTAATATATTAGCATGGATAGAGGATTGGTTAACAGACAGGAAGCAGAGAGTGATCATAAATAGGGTGTTTTCAAGTTGGCAGCCAGTAAATAGGGGGGTTCCACAAGGATCAGTGCAGGGGCCTCAGCTATTTACACTCTATATTAATGACTTGGATATAAGAGACAACGAGTAATGTATCTATGTTTGCTGATGATACAAAGCTTGGTGGAATGCTAAGCTGTGGGGAGGATGTAGAGAGCCTGCAAAGAGATCTAGACAGGTTAAGTGAATGGGCAACAAGATAGCAAAATGGAGTATAATGCAGGGAAGTGTGAAATTGTTCACTTTGGTCATAAAAATAGAAAAGCAGAATTTTTTTTTAAAGGTGTGAAACTGGTAAGTGTTGATGATCAGAGAGACTTGGGGGGTACTCGTACAAGTTAACATGCAGGTGCAGCAGGCTATTAGGAAGGCAAATGGCGTGTTGGCCTTTATTTCAAGGGGATTGGAGTACAGGAATAAAGAAATCTTACTAAAATTGTACAGGGCTTTGGTGAGACCGCACCTGGACTACTGTGTGCAGTTTTAGTCTCCACATTTAAGAAAGGATATACTTGCACTGGAGGCAGTGCAGTGAAGATTTACTAGATTGGTCCCTGGGATGAGGGGGTTGTCCTATGATGGGCTGAGTAAATTGGGCCTATATTCTCTGGTTTAGAAGAATGAGAAGTGATCTAATTGAGAGAGTCAAGATTCTGAAAGGACTTGATAGGGTCGATACTGAGAGATTGTTCCCACTGGTCAGGGAATCTACACTGTCTCAGGATAAGGGGCCAATCATTCAGGACTGAGACATTACTTCACTCAAAGGGTTGTGAATCTTTGGAATTCTCCATCCCAGAGGGTTGTGGATGCTCCATCATTGAATACATTTAAGGCTGGAATAGATAGATTTCTGGTCTCGCAGGGAATCGAGGGATATGGAGAGCAGGCAGGAAAGTGGAATTGAAGCCCAAGATCAACCATGATCATATTGAATGGCGGAGCAGGCTCCATGGGCCAAATGGTCTACTTCTGCTCCTATTTCTTGTGTTCTTGACCTTTTTGAGGTGAAAACATTTCTGACTCATTCACAATTAACATATGTACTTGAGGTAGCATCATCAACTTTGAGCTGTTCATCATAGGAAGTTCCCAGATCTCAATTGGGACAGTGGTAGGAATTTAGTTCCAGACCATGAGTTCAACAACAACTTGCATTTATATAGCATCTTTCATGTAATGCCACTTCACGCAGGCATTATTAAACAAAATATGATGCTGAGGCACATAAGGAGATATTGGGGCATTTGACCAAAAGCTTGGTCAAAGAGGTAGGTTTTAAGGAGTCTCTTAAAGGAGGAAAGTGACTTCGAGAGGGGGAGAGGTCGAGGGAGGGAATTCCAGAGCTTAGGGCCTAGGCAGCTGAAGGCACGGTAGAGCGAATAAAATTGGGGGTGCTTAAGAGGCTCGAATTAGAGGATATCTTGGAGGGTTGTGGGATAGCAGATATCTTGGAGGGTTGTGAGGCTGGAGGAGATTAGAGATTGGGCGGGATGGGGTGGTGGGAGACCATGGAGGGATTTTAAAACAAGGATGAGAATTTTAAAATTAAACCGTTGGTTGACCAGATGCTAATGTAGGTCAGCGAGCACAGAGCTGATGGGTGAACAGGATTTGGTGCAAGTTAGGACACAGGCAGCAGCGTTTTGGATGACCTCAAGTTAACTGAGGGTAGATTGTGGGAGGCCAGGCAGGAGTGCATTGGAATAGTCAAGTCTGGAGTTAACAAAGGCATGAATGAAGGAAGGGAAAATAATCAGCCAGGGTTTCTGCTTTTGGTTGCTGTACAATGATCCTTGTTATAGTCCAGAAAGCCTGGTGAAGGATAGTACTGGAGCCGATCTTTATTCAGTCTAACATTTATTTAGAGTGAAACATTACAAGCATACACCTCTTAACTAACTCACTCACTCAAACCCCCCTCCGTTTCAGTAACTGCCTCTTTATATGTGCTCAAGTGCGCCCTCAATGCCCTCCACCTGCATATAATTAAACACAACTGATGTACGATTGACAATTCTTATTGAAAATCTACATGGGTGAATGCTGGATGAGGGCAGATATGGCATGTTTGTGATGTCTTCTGCAGCCTGATAACTTGCTGGGACTTGCACAATAATGGTCACTTATTTACAAATATCAGCTATGCTCAATTGTACTGTGTCTCCTCGAAGTTGTGGGTTAGAAGCCGCAGTCCAGGATTTTACACTTCAGTGCATTAATGAGGAGTGCAACTTTGTCAGTGGAGCTTGTCTTTCGGTTGAGATGTTAAACTCAGGCCTTTGAGGAAGGGAGCAAAATATTTTGTTCCCACGTGCTATATTCTTTGTTTTCTGTTTTAACAGCAGGAAACGAACACAAAGCAATTTCTATTCAAAATGACACTTCTTTCATCACAAGCATATGTGATGTTTATTTCATCAGTTTAAGTATCTTTTTTCACTATTTCAAGCTCCATTATGATTCCGCTAGACTGAAACCAGTTTGATTTTAGTAATGAACCAGTGTTGCATGCCCATTACATCCTCTCCCCTGATGCCATTGGTTCTGCGCTTGGCTAAATTTCCGCAGGTCCGGATGTCCATCCAGTGTTGTGTCCAAATGGGTGATCATTGTGGAGCTTAGACACCGTGTTGACTGGCTATTTTAGCACTGGGGACATCTTGGTTAGGTTTGATTCTGACATCCCACAGGGGTTACTGAGTTGTGCTCAAGAGCAGGCTGTTACTTTTGTTTCTCTCTCTCTCTCTCTCTGCCAACCCTCATCCCAAGATCCTGAGACCCATTGTAGCAGCCTTGCTGTCTGTACAAGTCAGAACTTGCTGTGCAGAACAAATCTGGGACCTTGCTGTGTGGCAAGGCATCCAGCTGAATCATCAGAAGAGGCCAGGTGATTGTCAGTATATAGTGTATGGTAAGAAGATCCTAAAATCAAAATACAGAAAAAATAAATTGTGGAATAAAATGCTCTTTCTTATATATGTTCAACCAAGAAATAATTGAACCAGTACATTCCCCTTCCCAGTTTTCTTTATTGCTCCTGAAACCTCTGTGTGGAATGAATGCCAGAAAATCCTTTTTTTTTAAAATGTCCTAACTCTCTTTTTTCCTCTGTGAATAGAATGGTTGCATTTTCCAGGTTTTTTAACCAACACTGGCTGCAGGGGAGACCATTGGATATACACAGATGGAAATGGGTTGTTCCCTCCCCTTCATGTCTAAAAACAGATGACTGCACTCCGCTCCATGAGTAGTCTGCTGTAATGTAAGGAAACAAATCAGTTGAGACTCGAGGGCTTCCTGAATGTTTGGCATTTGAAAGCGCTAGATTCCAGGCTGAAGTTCTGACCAGATGTGAATTCAAAGCGGAAAGGTTTAGGAGCTGGAAGCAATCGAGACATTTAAAACTTCACAAGTAACCCCCTGGAAATTGATGACAGATTTTTTTTTCCCTCTTCATTACCTCTCTAGTAATAGCAACTCTAATTTTTTTGGGGAGTTTAATAACGATCACTGTGCACAGTCATTGGTGTTGTGGGTGTCTTGTGTTAGACATCGAAAGCAGCGGAGGGAGGAAGAAACTTAGCTGGTGGTCAAACTTAAAATGGTCCAATTTACGCCAAATTATGTTTCTCTCAACATTTCAAATTTCTCTTGTCACTATGGGGTGAACAGCTCTTTATTTACTCTTGTTAAATGTTATTTTCTCCCTTTTTTTTGTTGTGATGCAAGATATTCACAGTGGCTTAGGGTGGGTGGGGGTGGGAATACGGCCTTAAGGCAATATGTGAACCTTTATAATCGGGCCCTTGAAGTCCAGACAATTCTGTCCTGTTGGGAGTTTATGTTCTTTATTCACTGGTGCTGTTTGAATTTCAGTGGCTGGAAAGGCCGGTGGCTTCATAGTTAAATCACAACACCAAGCTATGTTGGTATCGGCAACTTGAGATATTTGCATATCGAAGGGAACGTGGATTTAACTTTTTATATATGGCCTCTGAGGCAAACTGGTATACTCTTCTGTGGACCGTGGAGACCAAAGGTTGAATTTATCTGGACTAAGGAATGCAAAAGCAGCATTTTTGGGTGGTTAATGTTGGTTGTGTTTATTTCCTTTAAACTGATAACTTTGTGTCTTGGGAGAGTTTGGACTTGTTGAAATACTCTACCAATTGGTCTTGCTGGTTTTTTTCTGTACCCTTTTGATTATATGTAACTTTCTTTGTGATGTGTTCCCATTTGGTTACCACAAGTCTGGTCTGACCAGTGTATAATTGCAGTATAGTGTTCCACTATTCTGGCTATATATCCCAGAATTCTTTTAACTTTGCTAAGGTCCAAAATTAAAAGGTTACGTCAATGCATGCCTCACTTGAGGACTTGAGCATCTAATTTAAGCTGCCGCCAGTGCAGTACTGAGCGGGTGATGCACTATCAATGGCAGGATCCTTCTGTCGAGAGATTAAGCAAAGCCCCTCGGTATTTGTTCCGATGGCTCAGGTGGATGTACGATTTTCAGCTTTTTTCCCCCCACTTGTTCAACATAGAAGTGTGACAGCCCTTTGCCCTAGGCTACTTTTCCCATATGTAGTTCTCTCTCCACACGTTTTTGTGATTCCATTCATTTGTAAAACGTGAAACAGTTCATATGGCTACTGGTTGCAATTTGTGTACTTTTCATTTTAATCATCTTTCCTAGCAGAATGGTTAAATCTTTCTAATTCATTCTGCCATGGCTGTGCCAAAATTCCAAACATTACTCATTTTTGGGGTATTTCCAACAGTTGTCTGTTTTTGAGAGAGTTTCTTTGGTGACATTTTAAGTGAACGTCGTAGCTTAATTGAGGTTTTCAAGAAACACAGATAATGATTGTGTGAAGAGACCCAAGTTTGGTTTTTGATTTGTTGAAGAGTTAAAATGTTAAAATTGTTTGGGATCCATGCTGCTTACTGAAAGATTGGCCTTCACCATGCAACTACTGTTCTGTTACTTGATCAATTTTTATTATCATTCCAATCGATTGGGGTTAATGGCTTCCTTTTATCCAAAAAAAAGTTGCAACCATGTGTCAACTGTGTTCAGTTGGTAGCACTCTTGCCTCTGAGTTGCAAGATTCCAGGTTCAAGGCCTGTTCCAGGGCTTGAGCACAAAAATCAAGGCTGGCACTCCAGTGCAGTACTGAGGGAGTGTTGCACTGTTGGAGGTGCCATCTTTCGGTTCAGACATTAAACCATGGGCCCACCTGCCTGTTTGAGTGGCATTATTTCGGAAAAGAGCAGGGGAGTTATCCCCAGTCTCCTAACCAATATTTATCTCTCAATCAACATCACAAATTATCTGGTCATTATTACATTGCTGTTTGTGGGAGATTGTTGTGCACAATTGGGTGCCGTGTTTCCCGCATTATAACAGCGGCTTCACTTCAAAAGTACTTTGTTGATGTCCCGCAGCACTTTACAGCCAGTGTTTGTGAAAAGCACTATAGAAATGCAAAGTCTTTTTTTCTTATTTCTGAATTTCCTTCCCAACTTTCTGACCTCCTTTCTGGAAAGTGTTTACCTCTTACAGGGATATGGTCCTCTTTGATGCTGGTTACCTACTGCCGCTTCACCCAGGTCACTGTGATTCATGTAGCAGGTTATCCGCAGACGGATGGGGAGAGGATGAGAATCACAGTCAAGCTAATTTTGACCTCACTTGACCCTGGATCTGCAGACTTCCTGGGGAGGTTGCTGGATAATGATCAGGAGTAGGATTCTGATTCCCCACAACACCTTTCTGCTCTTTAATCCACTGTCAGTTGTGTTACCCTCAAGGCTGTCCCCTGCTGAAAGTTTGCTCAGTGCAGTTCAGAAACTCAACAAGGAACTTTTAATACCCTATGTGAATTAGTGGCACAATGGGCATTGCATTTAATCTCTTAGCCATCAGGTGGAATAGAGCAGTTTTGGTTCTGAACGATTTGATGGTACAAAACGATTTAAATCAAGAAATGCAGCATTAAGTGAAATAAAAATAGAAAATGCTGGAGTTACAGTAGGCCAATTAACATCTGTAAAGACAAAAGATAGGTTAAACAAAGAGGTATGTAGCCCATCCTGAGAGGCCCCAAAAGATGAACCTGTACTTTTGTGCAGACACTGATAAACCTGCTGTGCATTTTCAGCATTTTAAATTACCAGTGTTTATAATTCTCTCTTCAGAACTAGCCTGAAATCTTGAGTGGTATAACCTTTCAGGTTCTCCTGTCAAGTAGTGACTTGGGTCTGCTCCTTAAATGCGGCGCTGGTTACCTATTTTCCACTTGACCTTTGTGGGTAAACTTCCCTTATTTTACCCATGCTGTTATAGTACAGATAGCAGCAATTGTTTTCTGTTTTAGAAAATTCAAATTGTAACTTTTTTGTACTGTTAGTATAAACCCACATGTGAAATTTCGATTAGTGACCTGCGGTATCTCTATCTTTTTGTAACCTTAAAATGCAAATAGTGTTTTACTCTCTCATTGTACAGATTGCATAAATAAATAGAGGTTACACATTCTATGTAGATTCAACATCCACACCCTGGACTGCAGCTCTGCTTATATTTTTCATTTGATTTTAAATAAGCAGACTGTTTGTTTGAAAGATGGTACCTTATTATAGTTCCCCTCAAGATTTTCTCCTTGTTGAGCATTAAATGAGCTTGTGATAAAACTAGAATTTTGTTTAAAAAGGCATGAACTTTCAGGTAGAGGTCCGTCATAAGTTTGCTTTTGAAAAATTGTGTTCTAGATTCATATTTCTCAATGCAATTATTAGTGGAGAAGCATATCTGTCTAATTAACAATTTAAAGTCACCATTGAACTAAACCTATTGCAGATGATCTCTGGGCAGATTTGAGTCTTAACCCTCGACTCTTCTTGAGTGACAGTTTTCATGGAAAATAATTTCATTTCCTTATGGCCATCACATAGTCTAGTGTGGTCACCACCATTTACTATTTACATCATGTGTTATTCTCAAAATGCAAATGCATTCTGAAGCATCTGGTATCCTGTGCAGCATGTCTGCCAAAAAGTTCCTTTTGGAATTTAAGTTTTGCCCTCTCCACCCTTCTGAAGGTGCAGCACCTCCTTGATGTGCGTATGTGAAAGACTGGATAGTGATTGTCTGTGATGACACCGTTGATCAATATAGGCTTCTGTTGCACTCAGTCATAGCTCACAAAGGTGGCTGCCGGCAGTGCCTATTTATTTGTAGCCCAGGAAAGAACTGTCAGCTTCAGGAGAGATGAAAAATTTTGACCATTAGCATGCCCCCTCTCAATAACATTGATTAGATTTTTCTTTTTGACATTTCATCTCTTTGGTTTGCTGAGAGGTGAATTTGGTTGGGTGTGTCTGTAAATGCAAGTCCTTGTGACTTCTTTCAATTCGTCAGCAGTCAAGTCAAACAGCAGCATTTAAAATAAAAGCACTAGAAACATTCAGCTGGTCAGGCAGCATTTTTGGAGACAGAAACAGAGTTAACATTTTAAGTCAATGACCTTTCATCAGACAGTGTCAACATATTCAAGTTTGAGAATGCGTTCTCACTCAGTGCTGGTCCAATGTGTAGAATGGAAAAAGCACCACTGCCAAAATACGATGACAGCAAGCATTTGTATGGCTTTAACATGCAAGATGTCCCAAGACACTTTGCAAGGAATAATGAGAACAAATTATGAAGCCACTAATCTTGAGGCTCATTTTTTTTTTTTAAGGTTCACAATGATGCTTAATCTTGCATGTGCTGAATGTTAACAATTTCTTGTAGGTTGATTGGTCTGTAACCAAGGCTGACACACCAAAGCAGTACTGAGGGAATGCAGCTTTGTTGAATGTGCTGTCTGTCTTGGATTTGTTAATTTATTTTAATAGATGTTTATTGCTATTTAAATTTTTTTTTTTTTGCACAACTTCAACCTGGAAACCTACAAGTGCTTCTGGCTGGTCTCTGTTGAAGCAGAGATGGATGGAGCAAGCTACATGGTTGCTGAGAAATCTTTCATTTGGGGAGGAAAGAAGAGATGAATGATTAGAAAAATTGGGGTAAATAAAGTTGAAAGTAAATATAATTAAACTTATTGAACCACAAGAAATCTGAGTAATATGTTCTATAAGTTGATTATAGTCATGAGTGTAGCTTAATAAATTGCTTTGAAATCTAGTTCTTTTAGGTTTGCATGGACAAAATCCAGTGTGACAGGTAGCATCTGCCTGAAACTGTTCACACAATTAACCATTGGGTTACCATTCATAGCTTTGTTATTTTGAGATGTCTATTATGAACAGTAAATCCATCTATGCCCATTTGGTATTACCAGTGTAAAACTCTATCTTGGCTGTTCATATGGTTACTTATTTGGCGACACTACAGATAACTGGAAGTTTATTATAATATACTGAGAGATCCCCATTAACCAAATAGTACTTTGTAAGTAGCTGATACCTCAGATTACAAAGAAAAGTATTTTCTTTACTTATTGGAATACTTGCAAAACACACCACACTTATAGGTTGCACAGTCCTTTTTGATGGCAAAATCCTTTTGCGGTTAAAAGTCCCAAACTCCCCCCAGTAGCAATAGGTTGGATCTCCCAAACCTATTCAAAAATCAATGTTCCTCTTCGTTCACTTCCCCCAAGCACCTCCCACCTGGATGTCCGTGAATAAGACAATTCCTGGTGATCCTGCTGGTCTTCTACTTCTCCGCAAGCTTCAACTTTCAAAACCGGTTCAAGTTTTCACAGCCTTTGACTGTATCGGATTTCCAAGAGCAAGCCCTTCCCACCCCCCTCTCGGCTACAACTGCTGGTTTAACTGGACTCAAAAGGCGATTGCATATTGGAACAGGACAATAAGCTAAGTCCAGTGGTCTGGTTTTACAGAGCTACCTGGGCCTTCCATTGTTCCCAGGTGTTTAACAGCTGCTTTGTACGTTTGCATCTTCGGAATCACTGACCCCTTGTTTTACAATTCGAGAGTCTGGGAGGGTGAAACCCATCGTTCTTCAAGAGTTAACCCCTGCAGTCTCTCTTTTTTTCAAAAAAAAGTCTTTGATCTGTCTCTTCCTTTAGCAGAGTGGGTGTGAAGCCACCTGACTTTTTGGACTCCATCTTAAACTTTTATAAATCACAATTCTTAAAACATAATCATAATGTTACAAAGTCCAGCATTCAAAACACAGAAAAAAAAGAGGATCCTTGTTTGAGGAAGATCTTGACGACCTTCATAACACAGTTGAGAGGAGCAATATGTTTTCTTGCTGTCCTGGCCAAAACTCCTCCATCAACTATCTGCCAAAAAATAGATTAACATCTCATTCCTTTTGGTGGGACCTGGCTGTGTACAAAACAGCTGCTGTACCTCAGAGTAATTCATCGTATGATTTGCTTGAGATGTTTGAAAGTGTTATAGAAATGTAAATCTCTAACCTTTCCTTCGTGCTTTTCAAGAATTTACATGGCAAACAGCACAAATTATCTGTGCCTTTAAAAAAAAATAAAAAATTCTTGTGCAACTTTTGTTATCGTACTTGAAATTCCTACTGGCACATTGCTTGACTTCCATATGTCGGGTGCACACCCCTGAGGAAAATGCTTGTGAATCTGTCTGTGTTCAGGGCCACCAAATACGGGTGTAATCACTACACAACAGCCCAACTGCTGGTTCACTTCTAGGGAGATCCCAGGAAAGAGGCTAAGGTAGGGGTACTTTAACAGGGAAAATCCCATTGGAGTCTTGGAAGGAAGCCAATAATGCTGATTTATAACACACTACACAGAAAAAAGATAATTGTATGCAGTATCTTTTTCTTTTCTAGAAATTTCATGTGTCTCTACTTGTTTTTAATTACAGCAACTATTTGTTTTGGGTGTATTGCATTGTCTTATTATCCTGGGTTTGTGTCCAGCTTGGATTGGCTGCCCTGCTATTGTATGCAGAGTAAAACTCACTTCTTGTGCCTCCTGTATCACATAATGCAGCTTCAGTAATTGCTCCAGTGCTTTGGTTTTTCAAATTCATCTAATGCTGTCTCAGTTGAAGGTTTGTTTAAAGCATGCAGTAATACCGTTATCTTTATAATGCAGCATGATTTTTATTACTGTCACAGCATCTGTTAAGCTACCAGTTAACAACCTGCAACCATACATAGTGCTTTTTAAAGGAGTTGAATTCTGCATATCTGAACTGTTGTATATTTTGTAACTCAGTGGAGTGCAGTACTAAGATGTTCCAAGTTGCTTGACTTTTGAAGTGTAGTCACTGTTATGTAGGCAAATATAGTAGAGGATTTGTGCACAGCAAGCTCCCACAAACAACAAATGAATGTTGCTGGTATTGGTTGAGGGGAGGAATGTTAGCCTCTGCAGAGTGTATTTATGATTGCTAGTTTTAGTCTTTCTTTCTGAATGAGACTTGTGCAATATCAGTGCAGTGGTGATCATTTTCCGAAGTAGTGACTCACTCACTTTGTTTTAATTTTGGTCATTAAAACCATGGTAGTGTATTTGGATCCATTGAATGTAGAGATGATTTTGTGACCTTTTGTGTTTTCCTTCTGTTTCCCCCCCCCCCCCTTTCAATGTTTGATTGCACTTGACTTCCTCCAGCTAGGGTAATAAGATCTATCTCACCCTGGGAGTAATCAATAGGCTTCCTTTCTTCTTAAGTGGGTGTTTTTGTCTCTGAAATGGAATTCTGCTTTTTGCCTATTTCCTCCTAGGATCTATGGGGAGAAGAGCTAATTATCCCAACTTTTGCAAAAGGATAATTTGAGCAATGGTGAGCATCCACTAGAATGTCATCTGTCTCTGTTTACAGCTGTGTTAAGATGACTTTGGAAGGTCAAATGCTGTGCACAAACAGCTTGGCCAATTTGCTTACACGCTTCTTGATCAGAAGGCTGTGGATCCAAGCCCCACACCAAGGCCTGGACCAATAGTTAGGTGCAGATTTCAATACTGAAGGATCAGTTATTGGAGATGCCATCCTTTAGATCAAATGTTGAATGAGTTCGAACTGTTTATTTAGCTGATTCAGTTGGAATTTGAAGATCCCATGACACAGTTTGAAGAAGAGCAGACATGCTGCCCGTATTCTTTCCACGACCTCTACTGCCATCTAAAAGCCAACTGACTGGGCGCTAGGCTCTTTGCAAAAATGTAGCTGTGCGCAGATGACTGCCATGTTTAGTTACAATGTTTAGCAAAATGCTCACTGTACTTTAACACTTCATGCCAATTTTTAAAATTTCAAGTTTCAGTTGGAAAGGCCATATATAAATGCAGCTATTTTTATTAGGATCTTAAATGATTAATTGTAATCAATTTCCTGTTCTTGTATCCTTGGATCAGATCCGCGATTAACATCTTATTGTCTACCTGTACATATTTCTATTGGTCAAATTTGAAAAGAAAACGGACTGTTGGTTGCACTTTGCTTCTGCTGTCTTTAGCACTCTCTCTGCTAAATTATTCATTTTCTAATTCGTTGGTATACCCCTTTACCAATAGATGCATGTAGTATACTTTATTATTTTATAAATTAATGGCAAATATATAGGCTTAGCATCTTTTTTTGTTACTTCAAATCAAAGTATATCTAAGTTCACATCATTTATAGTTTCCATACTTGGCAGGCGGACGGCACAGGAGTCCTCTTTATGGATTTTTGTTGCTTTTAAAAATTGGAATTTTGGGGCTTGGCTGTGCAGGCAGCTTAACTTCTAGCAGCCAAGAAAAGGACTAGTCAGAGTGGAGAGAGAGGTTTCCACTGATTTTTTTTTTTCCATTTGATACAGATGTAGTTGTGCACCACTTGTGTTTGGTGCACTTGGTATATTTTTTGGGTACGTATATGGGGAGATGTGATGTGCAGAATTTGGCATTCGTAAGGGTCTTGACAGTTTACAGTGCGTTTATGGCTATATTGGTGGACCTTGCATAATGCTGCCTTTTCTAAACACCGTGTTAGACCATGTAATGCACAATACTGCTAAGATGAGGTTCTGTCCCTTTAAGGCCACTAATTTCTGCTGCAAGTGCACATTCCTGCATTGCTTTCTCTTTTTTTTTCCCTGCCCCTTTGTAAATTCATAGATTACAGACATTGTTTCTGTATACCTTTGTTTTGAATTATGACACTGTGACAGGCAAAAAATAAGTGCTGGATCCTATAGTTTCTATAATCTCCTGTAGCACAAAAAGTGGATGCACTGTTTTTCAAGACAGGATTGCATAAAACATCATGCATTATTATGCTAATGCCTACTTATTTGTTGCTTTATGGTTAATTGATAAATACTGGGTTGAGTTCCTACATACATCAGTTAAGGGGATGGAGACATTGTGGCTCCAGTATGTGCCTGGACAACTTGACATTCTTAATGACTGCCTTTGTTTCTTTGTACATTTTTTTCAAATGACATTCAAATTTGCATTAGACTGTGATAGACATCTGAAACATGACAGATGGGAAATGTGTCTATAGGTTAGTTTTTTTTAAAAAGAATATTATATATAGCTGTGTTGCACAAACCACATGCTGCTGGATTTGCAAATTAAGTGTTGTTGATCTGTTTACCCACCAATTTTGTTCGTTTCACATTTAAAACTTTCGCTAGAAGGTCCACTCTTTTGACTCAAGTCTGAAGCTAAAATTGCATTGACTAGTTCGGTCTTCCTACATCCAATTCTCAGTCATAGTAAATTAGTTAATCTTAGTCTGGGTGACAATAGGTGCATGCTGTAGCTGGCTTTAGCACCCTTGAGTTAGGGAGGGGTATATCTGTCAGGCTGTCCACCTCTGATTGATGCCCAGTGACCCACACTGTAGCTGTCATGCTTGGCAGTGATGTACTGCACAGTCATTTAGGCTTCTGATATTATTTTGCCCAGGCGCTTGCATGAATAAGGGCCACTTGGGTAAGGTACAGAAGGGTGAGCAGTGCTTGTGGTGTCATACCCAGGGACGGAGAGAAAAATTAGACAAGGAGTATTTTGCGGGGGATGGTGTGCAGAACATGGATGTAGCTGATTTCTCTGAACCTTACACGGTACTCCCTGGGGTGCTTACAGTAATTGCAATGTGTGTGTGTATTAGATTTTCAAGAATATATGTAATATTTTGTGTACTGCACACACTTTGTATCAGCATCATAGTTCCTTAATGTCACACTGGCTTGAAGTAAAACAGCAGCAAATTAGAAGTGGGGAGGCATGGAGTGTACAAATCAAATGCAAGGAAAAATTAGTGCATTGTGATGCATGAAGCAGCACTCCTATTATAAAACAGCATATCCTCCTGTGTCTGTAAGTTATGCTACAGGAAATCTATTATATTTTAATTGCAGTTTGCTTGTATTCCAGACCAGTTAAGGAGCACAAAGATTTGTGGCAAATACTAAGATTCGATAATGACCAAGCTAAAACTCCTCATAACTTGATTTTGTATTTTGTACTGTATTAGCTATGAATGGTGCTATATAAATGCAGGTCTGACCTTCTGTCCTTTTATAAAGTCGAGTTGTCCTGTAGACCTGATGTTTATTTAAATGCTTACACAATTGGACAGAGAAATAATGTTAGTATTCTTTGGCTCTGTCCTGATAAAAGATAGCGTATTCATGTTGGTTTGTACATGGAAATCACAGCATGGAAACAATCTGTTTGACCCAACCAATCCATGTTGGTGTTTATCCACCACATCAGCAGTTGTCTGATCCATTGTGCCCCCTCTATTCCCTTATCCCTTTATTTCTTCAACCACCTTTCTAACCTTGTCTTAAATATTGACATGGTCTCTGGTTCAATTACTAACTCCAACTTTGTGACCCTACGTATATAAAAAAAAATGCAGTGAAGACCTAATTTCACTGATAATATTTTGCGCGTCGCTACCAATTTAATCTTATTTTTATGTCCTCTTGTTCAAGAGCTGTCTAAGTACCACGGAGACTTGCTGATCGTATAAAGTTTAATCCACGTTTCCATTAATTTGTCTTTCTCAAATTGTTAATACTAACCAATATCACAGAATTAAGATTCACAGACCAATTGTTGCCTCATTGGTGAGTGAATCTTAATAAGGGAGGTGGTGGAATAGTGGTAATGTCACTAGACTAGAGGCCCTAGCTAATGCTCTGGGAACATGGGTTCAAATCCCACCATGGCAGATGTTGAAATTTGAATTCAATTCATTAAAAAAAAAATCTGGAATTAAAAACTAGTCTAGTGGTGACCATGAAGCCATTGTCGATTGTTGTAAAAACCCATCTGGTTCACTGATGTCCTTCAGGGAAGGAAGTCTGGCCTACATGTGACTCCAGACCCACAGCAATGTGGTTGACTATTAAATGCTCTCTGAAATGGCCTACTCAGTTCAAAGTCAATTAGAGATGGGCAATAAATGCTGGCCTAGTCAGTGACGCACACATCCCATGAATGAACAAAAAAACTAAGACGACTGTTCTGCCTTGAACACAGTATTCAAACGGGCCAAATCAGCTAACAAAAAGGGTTGCTTCAACAGCACCTTCCAACCCCGTGACCTCTACCATCTAGAAGGAAACGGGCAGAAGACGCATGGGAACACCACCACCTGCAAGTTTCCCTCACTCAACATCCTGACTTGGAACTACATCGCCGTTCCTTCACTGTCACTGGGTCAAAATCCCGGAACTCCCGACAGCACGTGGGCCGTAGCGATTAAAGAAGGTGGCTCACCACCACCTTCTCGAAGCTGCACGTGAGCCTCCTCCCATCCTGCTTCATCTGACCCGATCAGCATAATCTTCTATTCCTTTCTCCCTCATGTTCTTATCTAGCTTCCCGTTAAATGCATTTATGCTATTCACTTCTATTATTCCTGGTGGCAGCAAGTTCTGCATTCTAATCAATCAGTTCAGTGATTATTTTTTCAAAGTGAGAATGAGTACATTTGTTCTACAGTTTCTGGACTGTACAGGAAAATTTTATTACACTTGTACTCAAAATGCTCAGGTTGCACCATGCACAGTGAAATGAGTTTAAAAATTATTTTTAACTAGCAGAGACCCGCAAAACATCTGCAGTGGAATTTGGCCTTTAATGCAGCAGAACTTCTTTAAATACAGGATTTCTGGTTATTCTTTCATTGAAGACTTCAACAGAATCAAAACTTCTCACTCTGGAAAAAACTACATCATTCTGCCCATACATAAAAACAGGCCTAGGAATATAAATACAAATTTTGTGAAAAGTCTATCCTTGTGAATAGAGAGACTTGAGGTTAAATATAACAGATATCAGGTGTACGGTATCAAGTAATTGTCCCTGCCATTTAGCCACACTTAACCAATTCCATCATCTCATTCACCCTCCACATCCCATGCCATCCTCATCCCGCTCTTTCCATGCTCATCCTCCCATCAATCCCACCCCATCTCTCTCGGAAACAGTCTGTCCAACCAGGGTAACTTTGAATTGGGTTCCTCTTGCCTTCTGCTCTTTGTTTTCCACCAATCCCACCACCACCGTGACCAACGGTTGGCAGCCACAATGACGTGACAATGTAGAAGATGACATGGTAACGTTCAAAAGTCCCAGAAAGGATTCACTTTTATTACATAAAAATTCAGTTATACCCCTACCTTCCTCACCTCTGGTTTTACATGTGAAAACCTGGAACCCATCCACTGCAGATGTGATCTCTCATTCATAGCCAAATTTAAATGTCAGAAAAAGTTTTCATTTGCACAACTCATAAGTTGTATCAGGTGTACTGTATCAAATAATTGGCTCCACCATTTTGCCACACTTAACCAACTCCATCATCTCATCCAGCCCTGCCATGCCACCCCTCCCTCCCATGCCATCCCCATCCCATTTCTCCCATCATCACCTCAGTCTCTATTTTACAGTATATTTTACCTGTCTCTCTATTTCATATTACATTAATTAAATTTAACTCTGTCTCAATTTTCTGTTATACTGATTATATTTTACCTCAGTCTGTCTCTCTTTTGTTTAATTTCTGAGATGTCAAACCTGTATCCCAATCTGCCTCCAAATCTTTGCAGCACCAATCACCATAGTCGCTTCCACACACACCAGGCACTGTCCACAAAAGATGAATTGATCACAAAAACTGACACTCAACATACACTCTATTTTACAACAAAATGTCACAGTATCAAATCGACTGTCATCCCACAGCTGCAAAGCTTCACTGGACCTTATAAAGCACGCCACAAACCAAGACCTATGAACCCAACAGCAGTTATCCTATTTTTAAAATGGATCTCCCTCTGCAATCCCTGTATTACGTTGATTATACTTTACCTCAGTCTCTCAATTTTATTTTATATTTAATCTCTGTTTCTCTCTCTTTGAAATTATGCTGAATACATTGTACCTCCGTCTCCCTCAATTTCATGTTATATTCTCCTGAACGCATACCGAACTCGCGCCCCTCAGTATGTGTGAAAATCTTGAACATATTCACAATGGACCTGATCTCTTGTTTGGAACCAAATCTAAATGTCAAAAAGTGGCAGACAGACAGAATTGTATTGAGTGGCTCAAAAAACTGTCCAATCAACCAAGTCAGGCCCAAGGTGCAAAACGTCACTGAATCTAACAAAACACTCCACAGTAGCTGTATAAACAGTTAGGCCACAGCTGCAGTACTGTGTACAGTTCTGGGCACCACACTATAGGAAGAATGTGATGCAGAGGAGATTCACCAGGATGTTGCCTGGGCTGGAGCATTTCAGCTATGAAGAGAGACTGGATAGGCTAGGGTTGTTTTCCTTAGAGCAGAGAAGGCTGAAGGGGGGGACATGATTGAGGTATACAAAATTATGAGGGGCATATATAGGGTAGATAGGAAGAAACTTTTTCCCTTAGCGGAGGGATCAATAACCAGGGGGGATAGATTTAAGGCAAGGGGCAGGAGGTTTAGAGGGGATTTGAGGAAAAGCTTTTCCACCCAGAGGGTGGTTGGAATCTGGAACACACTGCCTGAAGGGGTGGTAGAGGCAGGAACACTCACAACATTTAAGAAGTGTTTAGATGAGCACTTGTAACGCCATAGCATACAAGGCTACGGTCCAAGTGCTGGAAAATGGGATTAGAATAGATAGGTGCTTGACGGCCGCCACGGACGCGATGGGCCAAAGAGCCTGTTTCTGTGCTGTATAACTCTATGACTATGACTCAGACCAAACCCAACAGAAGCGGTTCTATTTTTAAAATGGGTCTCCCTCTGCGATCCCTATATTATATTGATTATACTTTACCTCAGTGTCTTTTTTTCCTCTCTCTCGTAAATTTTACCCCTCTCTCTCTTTTATATTATATTGGCATATTTAACCTTTGTCTCTCTACTTAATATTACATTGATTACATTTTACCTCCGTGCCTCTCAGTTTTATATTATAGTCTTGCAAGTGCATTGTAAACTCACCTGTGTACGCGTGAAAACCTTGAACATATTCACTCACTGTAGACCTGATCTCTTATTTAGAGCCAAATCTAACTGCCCAACAAGTTCTCATTTGCACTACTGACCTCCGTTGATGAGCAAAATGTAGATGATAAACTTTCTGCTGTGTGCTGGCTCCACCCACCAGTTCAATCCACTGACCAATCAGACAAGTGCAGACAGACAGAAACTATTCTTATATAGGATAAGCTGCCTCTTTTTAAAAAAAAAAGTGTACATACGCGGGAAGGGATCCTTGGCTGTCACAAAGATGCCCTGTTTGAATATTCACCATGTCTTTTGTATTGGTAAATCGCAAGCCTAAGCAACTTAAAATTGTATAAATTTAAATTGGGACATTTTTTGAAAGCCATTTCAAAGACTGCATTGTTATGCCAATGTGCTTTATTGAAAATTTTCTTCAATCCGCTGACTGGCGATGTGAATTTATATGTTTTTAAAAGACATTTTTAAAAGACCAGCTAAAAGGATGACTTTTCTGTTAGCTTAAGATGGCTACCTAATTTGCAATACTGTATCCTACACTGCAATGCTTGTGTGGACTGAGACTAAATGTCTGCTCATGCCCCAGCAAGAACCAAGACCAAGAAAGTTTAAAAGAACCTCCTGTTTTTTTTTAGCGAGAGATTACTGCTATGTTTGACTGAGTGCCTGTCATGTGACAAGCCCCTCCCCATCTGTGGTTTTAAGCTTGTGCCTTTCTGCAGCAGAGAAAGGAGAAGCAACTGGATTCTGGCACATGCAGACCTGAGTGGGTATCTCTCTCTTTCTCTCTCTCTCCATTCCACCTTGAAATCCTGCCTTTTGACTGACCATCTTTACATACCCTGGCTGCAATCAGAAACCCTGTTGAAGGAAATCATCCGCATTGCTGTCTCCAAGAGACAAACCGAACCAGTCATCTACATCTTCAAACTAAAAGCTTCAGGACTACCAAATTCAGCAAGAACCAACCGAATCACCAAATGCCACAGACAGTATACCTCTCTTTTTCAATGGACTCCAACTCAAACAATCTACCTTTTCCCACTCTAACCTATTTGTGTGTGTAAACCTCCAGAGTGAGTGAACGTTGGTGCTTTGTTATTTTTATTAGTTCGGTTTAGGTACAATAAAGTTAACCTCTTTAACTCAAGAAAACCTGTCCAATTGCTTCTTATGATTATAGCAAGTACGTAATCAAACACCTACTGAATTGTCCAGTATATCCACTTTAAGAAAGAATTAAACCCGTTGTGGTCAAACAAGGAGAGGGAAAGGAAGGAAGCCCTTCGACCAATCCTCACTTGATCATAACAGCATACTGTTCTTGATCTGAAATTATATAAAGCAGCAGTGGAACTGTTGTCCTAAGCAAGAGGAAAAAAAATGATTTCACAGTTGACAATTAATGGTGTGGGTTTTTAATCTTGGTTTCAGTTATAATTGAGCTACAATTGCTTTTATTGTTTCAAGCTTTAAGATTGTGAGTTAAGTTACTGGAGCTGGTTTGTCAATCTTCAAGGGGTCATTTGACACAAATTGAGTTGGGTCTGCTGCTTGCTGCCGGTGAGAAGCAGACTGCAGAATATTTGAAGAACTTGGCTCCTGTGAATGTACCTGGATTAAATTTACAGGCGTGGCAGTGATTAATTAGTCTGAGGAAGCAGCATGCTGGGTGTGACTTTTGGAGGAAATATCCTCCTTCAACTACCTTGTCCAGCTTTTTTCAGAAGATTTTCATCTTTGCCATCCTGCAATGATTATAGTGGCTTTGTGAATTTTCCATTTTCTTCCTCATTTCTTTTATTCATTTAGAGAATGAGGAAAACTCAACTAGGGATATATTATATAAGTAAATTATTTCAAGATGTGTGTGTTTTTGGAAGAGAAGGGATTGAGAAATGTGGTGAAGTGTGGATTATCAATGAAAAAGGAGCAGGCTTGTTGTGTCAGATGATCTCTAAGTTTATTTTTTCATTAGTGACTGCAACTATACTTTGGAGCAACATTATTAAAGGGTCCAACCTAATTAGCGTTTTGGATGACCTCTTTCTCTTCGTGCCCCCCCTCCCCCATTGGTGGGTTATACATGAAGAGCAAAATCAAAACAACAATAACTGCTTATATTTATTTATTTATTTAGAGATACAGCACTGAAGCAGGCCCTTCGGCCCACAGAGTCTGTGCCGACCATCAACCACCCATTTATATTAATCCCATATTCCTACCCCATCCCCACCTTCCCTATATTCCCCTACCATCTAGGGGCAATTTATGATGGCCAATTTACCGATCAACCTGCAAGTCTTTGGCTGTGGGAGGAAACTGGAGCACCCGGTGAAAACCCACGCGGTCACAGGCAGTACCCAGAATTGAACCTGGGTCGCTGGAGCTGTGAGGCTGCGGTGCTAACCACTGTGCCGCCCTATATAACGCCTTTGAAGTAATAAAACAACCCAGTGTGCTTCAGAGGAGCATTATAAAGCAAAATATAATATTGAGCCACATAAGGAGATATTGGGTCAGATGACCAAAAACGGTCAAAAAGGTAGGTTTTAAACAGTGTCTTAATGGAGAAAAGCAAGGCAGAGAGGTGTAGGTACGGTATTTCAGAGCTTGGGGCCTAGGTGACTGAAGGCATGATCACCAATGGTGGAACGATTAAAATTGGGAATGCTCACGGCTGGAATTAGAGAAGCACAGATATCTCGGAGGGTTGGAGGAGATTACAGAGATGGGGAGGTGCGAAGCCATGGAACGATTCAAAACAAGGATGTCAATTTTGAAATCAAGACATTGCTTGACTGGGAGCCAGTGTAGTTCAGCGAGGACTGGGGTGATAGCTGAATAGGACTTGGTGCGAGTTAAGCTGCGCGCAGCAGAGTTTTGAATGACTGCAAGTTTACAGAGGGTCGAATGTGGGAGACCAGTTAGAGGTGCGTTGGAATAGTCAAGTTTAGAGGTAATGACACCTTGAATGAGGGTTTCAGCAGCAGATGAGCTGAGACAGGACGAAGTTGGTCGATGTTATGGAGGTGGAAATAAGCCGTCTTAGTGATGGCTTGAATGAGTTCAGAAGCTCATCTTGGTGTCAAATGTGATAGCAAGGTTGCAAACAGACTGACTTAATGTTCAGGCTGTTGCCAGGGAGTGGGATAGAGTCAGTAGCTAGGGAACGGAATTTGGAGCAAGGACCGAAGACAATGGCTTCACTCTTCCCAGTATTTAATTGGATGAAATTTCTGCTCATCCAGTACTAGATGTCGGCTAGGCAGTCTAGCATCAGTGGTGGCATCGATAGAGGTAGTGATTAGGTAGAGCTGGGTGCCGTCAGCGAAACCTAAAGCTGTGCTTTTGGATAATGTCGCTGAGGGCAGCATGTCAGTGAGAAGTAGGAGGGTGCCAAGATAGATCCTTGGGGAACATCAGAGGTTATGGAGTAGGAAGAGCAGCCACTGCAAGTGATTCTCTGGTTACAATTAGATGGATGAAAATGGAACCAGGTGAGCGTAGTCCCGCCCAGCTGGATGATGGAGAGGCATTGGAGGAGGATGGTGTGGTCAACTATGTCAAAGACTGCAGACAAGTCTAGAAGGAACAAGGAGGGAACATTTACCTTTGTCACAGAGACATTTGATTACATTAGAGATACAGCACTGAAACAGGCCCTTCGGCCCACCGAGTCTGTGCCGACCGTCAACCACCCATTTATACTAATCCTACACTAATCCCATATTCCTACCAAACATCCCCACCTGCCCCTGTATTTCCCTACCACCTACCTATACTAGTGACAATTTATAATGGCCAATTTACCTACCAACCTGCAAGTCTTTTGGCTTGTGGGAGGAAACCGGAGCACCCGGAGAAAACCCACGCAGACACAGGGAGAACTTGCAAACTCCACACAGACAGTACCCAGAATCGAACCCGGGTCCCTGGAGCTGTGAGGCTGTGGTGCTAACCACTGCGCCGCCCATGTCATGTCATTTGTGACTTTGAGAGCTGTTTTGGTACTGTGGAAGGAATCAAACATGGAGTTCGGGGGGAAAATGGGAATGGATTTGGGAGGCAACACATTCAAGGACTTTGGAGAGGGAAAGGGAAGTTGGAGATGAGATGGTAGTTTGCAAGGATGGTGGGGTCGAGTTGTTTTTGAGGAGAGGGTTGATGTCTATCAATTTTAAGGAGAGAGGGATGACACCTGAAGAGGCCGAACAGTTAACAATATCAGCTAACATGGGGACCAGGAGGGGAAGTTGGGTGGTCAGCAGTTTCCTGGGAATAGGGTCAAGGGAGCAGGAGGTGCGTTTCATGGACAAGATGAGCTCAGAGAGGGCAAGAGGGGAGATCAGTGAGAAACTAGAGAAAGATACAAATTCAGGGTTATGGTGGGATGGAGTATTAGAGGACATTTGGCCAGGTGGCCTAGTGGAAGGGAGGGACGCGGCAGAGGCAGCTGATTGGATGGTGTCAATCTTAGTGACAAAGTAGTCCATGAGCTCCTCGCTCTTGTAGGTGAGGGTGGAGGAAACAGGGGAGAGGGGTACCTTCAAACATGTGAATTGAACTGAATTTGCATATGCAGATGAAGTTAATTACAAGATGGTACTGCAGCTCAAAACACATTCTTAATATAAACTGGAGGGCATATTGGCTGTGCTTAATTCAACTGAATTTGAATATGTAGATCAGACGCCTCGAAAGCTGGTAAACAACAAAATGCTATGGGGCTGTTGTGCTTTTCTAAAAAGAATATAATTTAAAGAAAAACTTGAGGTATGTTCCATAAAAAGATACATTTCCATATAGATGAATGCATTGAGGGTTGCACATTTTTCCAAAAAGAAAGATTTTATCGGATGCTGTTAAATGGCCTGCAGTGAAATAAACTGGAGGGATTGTATATTAATTAAAGTCTGCTCACACATGTCCTTGCTCTTCCTCACTGGCCACTGATGGATTTCAACTGTGGATTGTGAGCAGATTAAATATTGCTGACAGTGATTGATAGCTGGACTAAATTCCTAATTTGCTGATCAGTCAAATGAGCTGGATTAGATTTTTCTCTTAATGACTTTGAAGGATTTAAAGACTGAGGAAATGACACAAAATGATCCCTTGCAGCTCATGTTCATGACTGTGAGCATAGAGTATTCAAACTTTGATCCTGTACAAAAACTGTTTCCCTGCAACAAAAATGAATATTGATCCCAGTTTACAGAGCTAAGAAGTTCAGAATTTGTCATTTTTAAAAAAGAAACACACAACTTTGATCTGTAGCAATCTAGAAAAGTTCCAAAGAGGCAGTGATTTGCAAAGCAGTCTGACTAAAGGAGGAAGGGGGTTAAATCTGGTTACCTGTAAATTAGGAGTCCAATTTGTACACCCAGATTTGACAATACCTAATTAAAACCCTTTTTAGATTTTTAATTTGTAAAAGGTCTTTTTATGACATTGTATTTTTTGACCACAATGAAAGCCTGGCACAATACCAGAATTTCAATATGTGCGAATGTATAGTAAGTTAATTATACAAAAAAGAAATTATGTTGTACTTGGCCACCCACCTATAACTAACTCAGTTCTCCAGTTGGGATGCTGTGTAGGTATAAGTTGTTCCTGACCCTGATTAAAGTTTGAGGGAATAATAGAAATGTTTTTAGTTTAATTGGATTTTTAAAAAAATCCTTGCAGACCCTGAGTGCAGAGGTTTTAATGCCTGCAAGTAAGGAAGGCTTTAGTCATCTAGCCAGGACAGCATTTAAACCTGCTATTGTATAATAAATGATACCCAGAGAATTTAGCTATGGGAGAATTGGGAGCAAAATTGGCTGTCCTTTTTCTAGCAGTTAACAGGATAAAACATTTATCCTGTTCCTATTGTTGTCATCCTATGGGCTTTTTTGTTCAAACTTCTCTCAAGGCACTCCTCAAATGTAACAAATCTTCTCTAATTTTATTACTGTGCTATCCAGATTCTGATTGGGTACTTTTGACTATTGCAATCTGGCCTCCCAAATGTACCTCAGTTGAGTTCAATGATTGTGATAATACTTCAAATTGTGATGAGATATTTTGAAATTGGCCTTCACATGGCTAATCTGTGAATGAGCTTGTTGCACTCTGGATGGACTTCCTGCCTATTCTGGGAACTGTGGTGCAGCAGCTACAGGTTTTGCCCAGACTATATCAGCGTGGCAGATGGCATGGAATGTTATTTAACATTCACTTCCATCTTAAATTTATTTTCCTTTTGAGTTTGGTTGAGACTGGAGTTTTGGATGGGCAGGACAGGGGAATAAAACCTCTGTCAGGGATACTGATGCATTTCAAGGCTTATCTAAACGTGGATTTGAGAAGGAAGTCAGCTGAACTTGTATTGCAATCCAGACAATCAGGCAGGAGGCAAACCACCTGTATTCTACTGTGAAACATGAATGCCAGCAGTGAGATGAACACATTTTTTGTCTCCATATATCAAGGGAATTCCTATATCCTAACATCCACACAAGGAAGATTCCCTGTGCGAATCTCTGCACATGGGCTGTTCAACTGGTCTCCAATGTGATTTTCTTAGATTGGGTGTTTTGCTGTAAAGTTTGTCCTGGTGACTTCTAGCCATCTCAGCTCTACTGTCCAGCTCCCTTCCTAAAACCCTTGGCTTTCTGCCCCTCCCTTCACCTTGAAAAGCCTTCTCTAAAACCTACCTCCTGGACCATGCCATGGATTTAATTATTCTGTTTTGTTCTCTTGGTTCTCTTCTGTGAAGTATTTTGGGATATGTGCAATGTTAAAAGTGTTGCATAAATGCAAGTTGTAGCTGTACCCGCTGTCCTCTGTCACCCCACCCCCAGTGTCCTTTTCCAAGAAGTTTTTAAGTAGCCGGCTTCAACAGGCTTCCAGTGAAGAATTGTATCAGGAGTGAATAACTAAGTTCAGTTAGACTGCACAGATTAGAATATCTGCTGTCAGAGTTAAGTTTTTTTTTAATTTCCACAATATACTTTATTCATAAAAATCTGTAAAAAGATACATTACCAAGCCGTTTCAAACAGCACCAAGTCAAAAATTACAAACATTGCCAGGGAGATCAGTTTCCTTCAATACAATCATGAGTTGCCTCACAACCCTTCCATTTCATTTGTCATGCCAGATTCATTTTTACATTTTACAGCAAACGAAAAATTTCCCAATACAGTTCGAGGGGTTTCCCATGGATCCAGCCCCTCAGTTTAAGTACTGACTTAATCAGTTTGCATGCTGATTTATGCAGTCCGGACAAGTATATTCTACATTAGATTTTCACAGGCAAATGTACCCACCTTGTCATGCCTCTCCTTAGTTCAGCCCTGAAAGTGATCATTGATATTGGTCTTGGTGTCTGAGTCAGTGGCTTACAACTTTAAATGAAGTCAGACTGTCAAAGGTAGGAGGAGCTATTCACTGGCTTTATTCATTTTACTATATTTGTGTAGAGTGCAGAAAATTTAAATCCTCATTTCTTGCATCAAATCTCTGTTGATTTAGGAAGTTTGAACCTCAGTGAATATTATGTAGTGCTGGGATTTTACCAAACTCTGGTCTCCAGAAACTGGAGAAGAAGTGACCTCATCTGTGGAATATGCCCTCGTGTTTGCGTTCTCAGATCATTATGATGGTCTGTGTATTGCAGGACAGGAATGTTGGAGCAAGTTCAGTTTCTTTTTTGCTGAATGTCTGGATTTTGGTTGGTTGGAGAAAGCCTTTGCGGGGGGGAGACATTTGTACTGTTGACTGCATGTATACACAATGAAGAATGTTAACATCCAGATCTTTCCTCCCTTCGGGATGAAGAGTTTCAACCTATAAATGAGGATAAATTGTTTGAGATTTGTTAGTGCAGTTTCATTGCATTTTTTTTTAAAGCAGTATAAAATGACAAGTCTCCTAATATTACAGTTGTTGCCTGATGGCCCGCAGTAGCTGTCATACTCTGATTCCAAGCTATAATTGCAAAACAGCCGGAGATGTTTGTAACGTTGCTTTTGTGACTTTCTGGGACTTATCCACTCAAACTCAGGACATATGTGGTCAAAATATTGCTAATGAGGTCAAGCTGGTTATTGTCTATCATATTTGCAATATTTTCCATGGGTGAAAACTTCTTTCATGATCTCTGCACTTTATGACCAATTAAGTACATTTGAAGTGCAGTCATTTTGTTGTAATGTAAGAAAGGCACACATTTAGTGCACAACAAGCTCCCACAGACAGCAATGTGATAACCAGATAATCTGTTTTAGATATTGTTTAAGGCAGGGGTTGCCAACTTTTTTCTGAGTGAGAGCTACTTCTGACAAAGGAAAAGATCGCATTTGCTGACAATGCCATACTAGGTGGCACACTACTTGTGCATGTGCAAATGACTGAAACGTCCGTGACGTCTCCGGAAGCTGCCAGTAATAAAGATGGTGCCACTCAGTTTGGCACAAAAGGCCTTTCCCCCAATAGCCGCTGCTCTTCGCTGCCGCCCCACCCCAGCCAGTCGCCACTTGTACCCTTGTTTGTCACTCTCACTGCTCGGCCCCCCCACTTGCCATGCCCTCGGTGTTTGCCGCTGGGTCCCCCACACACCATTTGCTCCCACACCCCGTTTGCCACTGTTTCACCTCTCCACTTGCCTCTGTTCTGCCCATTGTGGTGTCAGGATGTGCATGCACCTGTTGATACTAGGATGACGTGAGTGATCAGAAGCATTATGCGAGCTACCCAAAGGCAGACACGAGCTATCAGTAGCTCGATCAATGTGTTGGCAACCCTGGTTTAAGGGATAACTGCTCCAGCATTTGAATGGTGCCTTGGATCTTTTATATTCTGTTACGACAAAGTGAGAAAGGGGTCTAGGGTTCCGTCTCAGCCTTCGCCTGGTCTTACTGTAACAGGGTTTAATTTTAAACACACCGTGTTTTTAACTCCCCCTTGGTGAACCGTTGTTCACTAACTTCCAATTATAAGGCAAAGAAACTAGTCAAACAGGTTTTCTTAAGTTTAAAGAAAAAAGATTGAACTTTATTAAACTTAAACTCTAATTCGGTTAACACTTACGGATATGCAACGTGTCCACACTAGCATGCATACATGATACACACATGCAGATAGAGACAGAAAAAAGCAGAAGAAATAAAGTGAAAAGTTTGAGGCAATATCTGAAGATGGTTTTGGTTACAGTTCTTTGAGTTCGCTTAGAGTCCTTGATTGTAGGTAGTTCGTACTTTTCGTTTGGGTCCAGTATTCTTCTGAAACCTTGTTCGAGGTAGCAGTCTTTTCTCTCTTGCGGTTCATGTGTCCTCAGTGGGTCCAGAAGCTTGTGAGAAAGAGATGGGAACAGACAGGAGAGGTCTTCTCAGTCCAGGAGCAAACAGTCTGTTCTGAGTTCCAAAACTCTGTGGCTAGTTCAAAAAACCCTGGTCATGTGACCAGCTATTGTAGATTCTATCACCCTAGCAGTGTCTGGAATGCTCTTCCTTGCACCTTCAGGTCTGGTGATCAAAATCCATTGTGGGTTGAATGTGTCAGGGAGTGGTCCTTTTGTCTCCATAAAAACTGTCTGTTAGTATGTAAATATTTTCAAGCTAAGTGTCTAGCAGCTCTTCCCAGCAAATTTAAAATCAATGTTCATATTACAAATTTAATATGCCTCATTCTTGGCAGGTGGGGGCCTGCATGACAATAAAGGCCTGCTCAGGTCTGGAAATGAGACCCGAGCCGGCCTGAGTCCTTCCATTGTTTCCTGCGCGTGACCTGACCATCAGTTAACCCACTTTCCATTTTTCATTTTGTTCCTTACCTGCACAAACTTAAAATAACTGTAACTAAGCTACCTTTAAAGTCCAAGAAGTAAATTAACATTAGCATCACTTACCTGAGGTGGTGGTAGGGCGTGTCCGATCTGACCCGACCCAAGCCCGAATGCTGGACTCTGAAGTGCGACCTGACCCGAACTCGACACGTCATTGGGTTCCGCCGGGTTCAGGTTGGGTAGTTGGCCTTTACATGCCACTGCACTTGAGAGCACAGACAGGACCATAGTTTAACTTCTCATCCGAAACGCTACCAAGTCTACAGATGTTGAAATTCTTTTAAGATGCGCTGCAGTACTGAAGATTCAATGCTTTCATTGAGTTGGCAATAACCATGAAATACTGTGCTGGAATTTCACTTACTGAACAAAATCCTGCTGTACTACTTTCAGATATTGCAACAGTGCAAAGTTTTATGAAAGAGTATAAGGTTTAGGTTGGTCAAATGGAAGAGAAATTGGCCTCAGAAGCGATCTCAAAGGCCTTTTTCTCTAGGTCTCCAAAGATAAGACGGGGCGAGTGATAACTGCATCAGAAGGGGAGGTGTACTGTTTTAACACATGGGTTTAATTTGCAATCTCAAAATTTATTTTGTGTGTTGGAAATTGTTCAGTGTTTCAGCTGACGCCTTGCGATTGTAACATTTAAACAATCGAAATGGGTATCAAAGAACAAAGAACAGTACAGCACAGGAACAGGCCATTCGGCCCTCCAAGCCTGCGCCGATCTTGATGCCTGCCTAAACTAAAACCTTCTGCACTTCCGGGGATCGTATCCCTCTATTCCCATCCTATTCATGTATTTGTCAAGATGACTCTTAAACGTCGCTATCGTACCTGCTTCCACCACCTCCCCCAGCAGCATGTTCCAGGCACTCACCACCCTCTGTGTAAAGACAAACACTGTCACAGAGCAGCTACAATTTTTCAAACAATGTGTAGTAGATGCACAGTTTACTTTTCTTGCAGAGAAGAGGATTTTGGTGCAAGCCCCCTCGTCAAGCACAGCAGAACTTAAGTAACTGGCTTCCCTCATATTGTATGGAAAATTTCTGAAAACTGTTGAGAGTGAGGCGAGGCCTCATTGCTTATCCTTGTTAAGACTGGAGAGTGTCAGCTTTTATAAATAAATCATCTCCAAAAAAAAAAAAAGTGCAATTGCTCCGTCATTGTGTATTAATACTCTTAGAGTTTGCAGATATGTGAGCATGGTCCTGAGCCAGCTGGAATTGAACTGAGCCAGTGGAAAAAAAAACCTCAATGCGAGCTCTGTAAAGGCCATAAAGGGAAATGTCCACATGTCAACCTCACTTGTGACTAAGAAATGACTGGTAGAAGCCTCCAGGGGAGGGGGCTGATTGGAATGGAGCAAAATGAAGAAAGGAACTTTTCAGCTTGTCACATTGTAGCATCCAGGGAAATGCTGATTCAAACAACCTGGACTTCAATAATGTAGTTACAGTGGGTGTACAGTCTGTAACCTTCCCACTTGGCAACTGTACAGCATTTGAGGAATTCAAGGGCAAAAAACCATAACTAATGACTATAAAGCCCATGTGACCACAGCAAAGGCAGCATGCTATCACTGGAGTGCAAAAGTGTTTGCCAGAGTTCAGGGCTGATCTTGATGTGCCTTTGTTTCTTAATGTACCACACACTGTCTTGGCTGTGGGTAACTTTGCACTTCTCATCAGCAGAAACATTTTTTTAAAGCAGCACTCCAAGCATCAAAAAAACTCTGTTGTAATTAAATGTTGGAGTAAATGCACCATCCCAAGACCAACTGACCTTCCATACTTCCTTCTACCCCACCCAAGATTAAAGTCAAAGTAAATTGCCAGCCTAGCTTTTGACTATCTGCCTAATAATAGATTCAATCATATTCTCTCCCTTTGTGACATCTCTCTTTTTCCCCCCCCAACCCACATACACGTTTGCGTGCCCTTTCTTTATCTTTCACTTACCACCCCTTCCACCCCATGGTATGTTTGTCTCTTCATTCCTATTTGTTTAAGGTAGGGGTTGAAGGAAGGAGGAATAATTGAGGAACTACCTTTATCTTTCAGGGGTTATTTTTGTTGCTAATTTTCTCTCTCCCTTTGTTCTGCTGAAGCTGCTTTTTTGGGTTGGGGGTACAGTTCCACAGGTGCCAGCAACCTTCTGGTACTTGTCCAAGTGGCTGTTCTTCATCTGAGAGCCCAGACTCTGACACCAGGTTATCTAACTGTAGATGGCATCACGGCCAAATCTGATCATCTTCACTCCCAATGCATCTACTGATGCAATTTATAGCAAGAATCAGGAGTGGGAGCCTGGTGTGTTTTATTTGCTCCTCCTCTGGTTCTGGGTTATTAAGACCTATTTTGCTACCCTGACTGATCAAATAGATCAGCTCACTCAGCACAGATCAGTCATCAGGACCTTCTGGTCTGTTTGGTTTAGCACTACACCAGGCAGAGCATTTATCCAGTTGGCTATTGGGCGAGTCAGTTTACTGCAGTCATTCATGCCAGCATCTTGATGACAGTGATAACTGTTTTGAGTTAAGATTTGGAATTATTAAAACTTGCTATTGGATGAATCGATCCTTGAATTAATTATCTAGGGTTAGATAAGATATCTGACGAACAATTGTGTGTGCGTTGCTGATAATCCACAGTTTGTTGCCCTTTATTAGGGAGTACAGAATGCTTTTGTTGGTCCAACACCATTTGCTGAAGGTGTAATGTTTACTTGTTCAATACACAGACTAAATAGGAGCAGACAGCGCTTCCAGCGCAGGAAGGACTAATGGCCTAGTTAAGATGGTTTGAAACCTGGCTTTCCATACTGCATTGGCAGTGAGCTCATTGCAGCTGCATTTCACTGCTGACCCTTAAGCAAACGACTCATTTTAATCATGGAGTAAGGGAGCTAGCAAGCTGCATAGTTTGTGAAAGAATTCGATTTAAATTTGTGCAAAGCCTGGAAACGGTGTATTTGTGACTCCTGCAGGAATGATATAATGGGGAACATTTGTCCCTTTAGAATTATAAATAATATAGTTGCAAAGAATAGGGATCTAAAGAATTTAATTTACATACAACTTCTAAACTAGAATCTTAAAATGTTCTGGTGCAGAAAGACGCCATTTGGCCCATCAAATCTGTCAGTGTTTGTTCCACACAGGTAACCTAGTCAAATCCCACTCTCCTCATTCCACTTACCCTTTAAACTATTTCAAACATCTGTCTAGTTTCAGAAGAACTTATGAATTCTGCTTCAACAGCGATTTATTGCAGAGAATTCCGATCGTAACCACCCACTTTGTAAAGAATTTTTTTCCCAATCTCCACTTCAACTTCTATTGTCACTATTGAGACGTCTATTTCAGCTCAAAGTGGGAGAATGCTAGCTGCATTTTTCTTAACTAATCCTTTGCCCCCGATTTAATCCTTATGAAGCGATGCTATGCCTTTTCCTCTGGTCTTTATCTCCTGCAGAAAAGTGGGTGGTAGTTGACCTACTGTACTTAATTTACAAAACTGTGCCAATAATCTAGCTTTATTATAGCATCTTAGAAAATATTATGTATTTTTTACCTTTCAGTCTGCATTTGATGATTGAAATAGTTCAATGTTTAATTCAACCCAACAATGTAGAGCATGTGCATAATATCAACATGTTTCTGTATACTGACCATATATTCTCCTGTTTGTAGGACTACGATGATGGAATTCCGTGGTCAGAAGAGAGAGTCGTTCGAAAGGTCCTCTATTTGTCATTGAAGGAATTCAAGAACTCTCAGAAGCGGCAGTATGGTGATATCAATGGGAGCAGTGATGACAAAACGCACGGGAAAGATTTGAACGGTAAGTGACTAAGGATACTGACAGACATCACTGCAGGTAAAATGACCCTTGGTAGTGCCTATTTAGTGAAATTCCAATAAAATTCCTTGAGTTCCAGCCAAGTTAGCAAACCGATCTGTATTTAGGAGAACATCAGAAGATCTACACCATCCAAAAAAAGTGGCCGAAGGTTTGATTTTTTTTTTCAGTTCCTTTTTCAGATTTTAGCACCACTTCTTTTATAAAAAGAAAAGCCAGCTTGCATGTAGTCCCAGCAAGCTTTCACTCCAGTTGAGCTTTGAGGTGGAATGAATTGTTTCTAGAAGGTTCATATGGTTCTCAAAGTACTATAGTTGAAATTGATTGTAATTGAGCTGGAATTAGACAGACTATGCTCATCGATGCCAAGCTAGCTAATGTGCTGCACAAAGCACTACCCTTCTCAAATGTTGGATATGAGCACAGGTTAGGAGCTCCAGCATAAGCAGTGAAAGCAAACGGGAGAGTGAACTGCAGGAGGAATAGCAGACTTGTGCAGTCTTGACAAAGAAATTGTGTATAATGCAGATATAAAATGGAGTAGCGAGTGTGACATTGTTGGACTTTGTATCTTTCTCCCTTCCACCCGATTTGCACCCCACTGCATCCTGAAAAAAACAGTAACGTATAGTTACCTCCTTTTAACCTTGAAGGATTAGACTTACATTTTCCCAACAGTGGTATTTTGGTAGCTCGGGGCTGCTTTTCTACTGTGAATTTTTATGCTCTGATGTTGAGGATAACCTATTAGATCCAATTTCTATATGCAAATGAGCTTAATTGGATAGTGATTTTCCTATAGACTGATGGGTAGTAAGATTATGAAACTTAAGTGTTCAGCACCAGCCCATCTTTTTAAGGATTGATATGTACGTATAGTACAGAAACAAGTCTTTAAGGTTGTACAAACCACATCTTTGCTGATCACTGTCAATCTGGAGGAATATTGTTTAACTATGTATAACAATAGCTAAAATGACATAAGTGCTGTTCTGAGAGCGCGCAGATGATTTAGGTTACTTTAGGGCAGAGCACAAGCAGATCTGCTTTGCAGTGTGAGGAATCGTAGAACCAAAGACATTTACAGCATGGGGGCAGCTATTTGGCCCATTGTGTCTGTGCCAACTGTTTGCTAGAGCAATTAGTGAATCTTTCCCTGTACTCCTGTAACTTACACTACTTAAATATTTATCCAAGTTTTCCTTTTTTAAAAAAAAATGCAATAGTTGCTGCATCAACCATTACCTTTGCAAAGCATCCGCGTTCCAACAACTTTCTGCATAAAGTAATTTCTCCCAACACCTCTCGTCATTCTGTGACAATTTTAAATTGATGATCCCTTGTTAAGGATGCTCCAACCAGAAGAAATATTCTTTCCCTATTCACTCTATCAAAACCTTTCATACTTTTAAAAAAAAACCTTTGTTAAAATTTCCTTTTAGCCTTCTCTGCTCCTGTGGAAATAGCTCCAATATTTCCAGTTTCTCCTGTAGTTAACTACAACTATAACTTCCTATCACAGGTATCATCCTGGTGAATCTATGCTGTATACTCTAGTCACAGATTTAGATTTCTCGTTTGTTCAGTGGCCCTAGCTGCTGCCTTAAGAGGTCTTGAGTGTCTTGTCCTTTGCAGGATTTGACATTCATTGCCCCAGTATCTATTTGTGTGATAGCATAACTCAGTGAAGTAACAATACCCCTTGTGACCTGAACCACATGTTTGTGTTTTTCACATGTGTTATGCTTCGATTTCTCCATAGGTGAACTAAATGAACACTATTGTTGAAATGAGGCCTGATGTGAATTAATAAGCTGCTTTATTTCACTTATGGTGATCATGCAGAATGACTGTTATGATTTGGGCTCACTTAATTCAAGCAGTACAACTTATCTTTGCATAATGTTGCATAAAGTTAAGACAACGCCAAGCTTCTCTTTGTTAGTGGGTTACCTCACTTGCCTTAAACAAAATTGACTGTAATTAACTGTTCCTGCAGCATTTCTGACCTTTTTTGTCTCAATGGAAGTGCTCGCAATTTTCTGTTCAAAAACCTGACCCATCATCCTGTTGCAAACAAACCTTTGTTGTAGTATCTATTCTCTCCCTCTCTACATGGAAAAAAGGATGTAGGTATTTTTTGCTTGTTGAAATTATCTGACAAATTGCTTAGTATTTGTTATGGGGGAAGCAACATCATCGCTAGTTCATTAATATCTTGACAACCATTTGTCCCAGTTTTTTAAAACTTACCTGATTACAGTATGAATTTATTTAGAAAGTAATCTTTATTCCTCCCATATTTTTCTGTGGTAAAATAGTAAAAAAAAAATTCACAAATGTTGAGAACTCTGATTTCAATATCCTTTCAGTAATGGGTGACTAAAACTGCACTCGGCTCTCAATGACTTAACTAGTGTTTTCTACAAATTTGTTATGACTACCTTGTAATCTATGCCCCTGGTTATAAAGTTTAAAACACCTGTTTTATGGCTTTGTTTACTTGCATTCACCTTTTGAACTTCCAGCATTGTTCGATTCAGTTTCTACTCTGCGTCCTTAACTTTTCTCCCAAAATATATGACCTCAATTTATCCAAATTAATTTGTATCTGACATCTGCCCATTCACTAATCTGCCAGTGTCATTCTGGAGTCTCTTGCAGCGCCCCTCACCGCTCCACTGGCCTCCCATTTGCCACATCCCCTACTTGTGTGCATAAACAATTTTTGAGATTGTGTACTTCATTCCCAAGTTCAAATCATCAATATATTTACAAATATGGTCTTGGGATATACCACTTCCATTTCTTGTCCAATCTGAGCATTACCTATTTACCTTGACTGTTTATTTCCTGTCCATCAACCAACTTTCTATCCACGCTGCTTCATTTCCTCTGGTATCATTTGCCCCTTTTTTCAATAATCCTCTTGTGAAGCACTTATTGAATGCCTTCCCAAAATCCACATGGAGTTACTTTGACTGCATTCCCTGTATTAAATCGATCACTTCTTCAAAAAGAGAACTCCATTATTTTGTCACGTGTAACTTGTCTTTAATAAATCCATGGTGGCTATCCTTGATTAAACTATGCATTTCTAAATATTCACTAATTTTATCTCAAATTATTGATTGAGCTTTCCACACTGATAGGCTAATTAGTCTGCAGTTACTTGATCATCATTGTCCTTTTTTAAGCAATGAAGGCTACTCTCCAGCCCCTTAGCATCACTTGTGTATTTTGAAGATTAAAAAATTGTGGCTAGAGCCTCTGCTATCTCTTCTGACTTCTTTCAAACAGATAGGGTATCTGCCATCAGGCCTGTCCTTTTTGAGTTCTGCTTAAAAAAAAAATTACAGTCATTACTTCCTAACAATTGTTATGTATCATTTAGTAAATCTACATTCTCACTTCCACTATTTGTAAAAATGGTTTTTTTTTAAATATTGCCTTTGTCCTCCACAATTAAACTCCTGAGCAGCAGTCCTACCCTTTATTAACCTATTTTTACTGTCCGCTCAAACACATTTCCTCTGACCATCTGACCTACCGTGAGCAACACCATGAGACCTATAAATACACTTTTATTTTTACATGTTATGGATATGTATATAAAAAAACCTTTTACAGGGGTCTTCCCTTTGCAAGCCCTTGCAGCACACGAGTATGGATTGGAGAATCAAGTGTGGTGGTCAAGGTGCACAATTTGCATTGCTCGTTTGTCACATGATTGCTGTAAAATTGGGATCACTGTGAACTGGGCACACAAATCTCTGACCAATCCTCTTGTAAAGAAACATTGAAACATAGAAAATAGGAGCCGGAGTAGGCCATTTGGCCCTTCGGGACTGCTCCGCCATTCATTATGATCATGGCTGATCATCCAATTCAGTAACCTGTTCCAGCTTTCCCCCCATATCCTTTGATCCCTTTCACCCCAAGAACTATATCTAACTCCTTCTTGAAAACATACAATGTTTTGGCCTCAACTGCTTTATGTGGTAATGAATTCCACAGACTCACCACTCTCTGGGTGAAGAAATTTCTCCTCATCTCCATCCTGAAAGGTTTACCCCGTATCCTTAGACTATGGCCCCTGGTTCTGGACTCCCCCAACATCAAGAACATCCTTCCTGCATCTACCCTGTCAAGTCCTGTTAGAATTTTATAGGTTTCTATGAGACCAACCATCGCGGAAATGGAAGACCCTGCGTCAGCAACGCGGCGACGACGTAAAAGAGAGAGAGAACGGAACGCCTGGCCAGCGTCAGCTCTCCCTTTTTTCGGGTATTATCCTTTGTTTTCTGTGACTAGGTCTGGGAAGGTCAGAGGAACCTAGTGGGTGTGCATATTGATTCTAGCTAGCTTTGTCATTAACTGTATAACCCAGTTTGAGTTGCATGCTTTTGTCTAACCAAATGTATAAGCCTTATTCTTACATTGTACAACAACGTGAATAAAGTAAATTGATAGTTTAAAAAAAGGACTGAGTTTCCTCTTCTTTGTACTAAGCCATTAACCGTAACCGGTGGATTGGGTGGAGGGTGGCTCTCCTGTAACCTCGATATCCCAAACACCCAGCCTGAGCCTGAATTAAGAGGACTTAGTCCCATATGATGGCCAGGATCAAGTGGGTGAAGGGAATAAAGGGGCCAAGGGGGAGTTGACTCCGCGCCACAGTTTATACCAGTTTATTCCTACCTTTTGTTTCCTGTCTGTCAACCAATTTTCTATCCATCGCAATACACTACCCCCAATCCCATGCGCTTTAATTTTACACGCTAATCTCTTAAGTGGGACTTTGTCAAAAGCCTTCTGAAAGTCCAATTAACCACATCCACTGGCTTCCCCTCATCAACTCTACTAGTTACATCCTCGAAGAATTCTAGTAGATTTGTCGAGCATGATTTCCCTTTCATAAATCCATGCTGACTCTGCCCGATTCTACCACTGTTCTCCCAAGTGCTTTGCTTTAAAATCTTTGATCATGGATTCTAGAATTTTCCCTACTACCAACTTCAGGCTGACTGGTCTAGAATTCCCTGTTTTCTCTCTACCTCCCTTTTTAAATAGTGGGGTTACATTAGCTACCCTCCAATGAAGACTTCATACCAGGAGAGGAGCCTTTATAGTGCGACATCCCAAATGTCGCACTTGTTACAGGTACACCACAACTTTTCCAGACGAGAATGAAAGATGTTTTATCCTGGGTTCTTGCCACTTGGAGCCTCGAATTTGCAACTTACTGACCCATAATTTACCTCAGGAATTTACAAATAGCTAGATTATTTAGCCGTGACTTTAATGGGAAAGGCCAGATTAGCAACATCAAAACCATGCACCAGATTCCAAACGACATCTGAGCAATGCTACATGAGATCTGTTAATATGAGCCCAATAAGATAACATTCTTTATTTGTCACAAGCTACATTTGCTGCTTCATTTAAAGCAAGTAATTTTTACAGTTGTGACTGTCAGGTGCTATGAAGAAAATACTTTGCATCAGGAATTGACTTATGCCTTGATGACCAAAGGAATGTACAACAAAAAAAAGAACTTGTATTTTTATAGCACCTTTAAAGTAGTAAAACATCCCAAGGTGCTTCACAAGAGCTTTCTAAAACAAAATTTGACACTGAGTCACATGAGATGATGTAACTTGCTTTGATGCTTTGGCACTGTTAAGTGATGAACCTGTCTGAAACTGCAACCTTAAAAGAGTTGTATTACCAATTTACTTCTAAGTGAATCTCAGCGTTATAGAGCTAAAGTAGGAATTTAGACAAAAAGCAGAATCTTTCATTTCAGAAATTTGCCTAGTTATGAGTGAGAGTTGAATTGGTTTGTTGTCCTGAATTGTGAGGTTGATGCTTTATAAAATAGGTGTAAGCTTGAGTAATATTTCATGCACACAGAAATAAATGAATCAAATGACTGTTTCACTAAGTCGCATTCAGATACATTGCCTATAATGACACAAATCTACACGATTCACACATGCATTACAGAAAAGGAAAACAGCAGTTGCAAGATAGATCTTCCATTTCTAAAGTCTTTAAACAAATATTTTTAAACACACTTATATGCTTGTACAAAAGGATATTTCTGTTGTTTTGGTGTGGTACCACATTGGCACTAATGGACTTGATGGGACTTAGCATGTTTGTGACACACGGCACTTAAGTTGGGGTCCAGAAACGCAACTCTCGAATGGAGACCTGCTGTTAATTGTATGTTAATTGAGTTTAATTGTATGCAGGTGGTGGGTATTAACTAGGGATTCACTGTGCCCCTATAAATCAACACTGACAAAATTATGGTTTTTGGGTTTGGAGTTGCATGCTTGTAATGTGTACGTCTGTAAATAAATATTTATTATAAAATAAGTGTAAAGATCGGTTTCAGTTCTATCCTTCAGCTGGCTTTCTGGAATATAACACCTGTGACTTGCAAGCATGACTCTGCTATTTAACTTTCTTCCTGTAGCTATTCCAAATCAATTCTGTTGGAGGCTAATGACCTACAATTGATGACTCTACATGGTTAAACACAATTGGATCATTGCTTGTGAGACTAATGAAAATCCTTGAGGTTATGGCGATCCCCTCCCTGCTTTATGTTAAGAGTGTAGTCGATGGCGGGAAGTACTAGGGGTTTCAGTGGAATTTTAGAAAAGCATAAAGGTGGGTGTCAAGGTTGTGTTCTGCACGAGACATGAACCATTGGTGGCTGCTTGGGCACACCAGTGTTTATTGACTAAACACTAACAGAATTAAATACTCTTGTTTGCATTTGTTAGTTCAGGGCTCTAAAGTTAGGGTGGGGTGATATAACTAATAAATCAAATAATTGATGGGTGTGGAACACATACATTTCTTTCTCTTCTCCAATTTTCTTCGTCTTCCTCCTTCCCCCACACCTCAGGGTGGTTGTGCTTGTTGACCTAGGAGACGGATCCTGCTGATCTAATGGGTGGGAGTGGCAATGATGTTCTGGCTGGTGATGGGTGCGGGGGGTGAGTTTGGGAGTTCATGCGCTGGGTTTTCTCAGTTAGGCTGCGACCCTGACGTCTGCCTTAATTCCGTGTTGGGAACCCGGAAGTGGCCGTGGCGGGACGTTGTTCGCAATCTTTCTGGAGGTGGCCAATTGAGAACCTGCCTCTGGGAGCCCATCCAAATGAGTACGGAGGGTGGACCATGGAAGCAGGAGCCCTATGAGAGGAGCCTGCTGCAATATCCAACCTGTAGCCCCACCAAAGCAGGCAGGAGATCGCATGGGCACCTCAAGATGGAGGTGCTCTCTGCAGCATTGTGAAAAATTACAACTTGCGCATGACCACAGCTGTCAAGCCATCATTCTGAAGGGGGAAGCCCGCCACAGATGGTTTGTGGCTGTGGCTGTGGCCGTCACATCCCAGTGCGTCCATGCTGGGATGATGGAGATGAGGTGTTGAGTCCCTGGCTCCTTGCTGAGAGGCTGCCCCCAGTTCACTTTCGGCCTCCAGCCTCAGCAGGAAGCATGCTGTCAGTAAGATCCTGGCGGCACATCATCTTTTTCCTCCAATTGGCCCGTTAATGGGTTTAAATGTCTACCCACTGCTGTCGGGCCGGTCACCTCTGCCGCATTGACCCCGCCTCCAACAAGATCCTAACCTACCTCTGCGGGACAGGGAATATTCAGCTTGGTGTCTCTGGTGCTTTTGGGGGAGGGGTGGTGGTCGGTGCCTCTGGTGTTTTGGTGGAGGAGTGGGAGTTGGCGCCTCTGGTGTTTTGGTGGAGGAGTGGGAGTTGGCGCCTCTGGTGTTTTGGTGGAGGAGTGGGAGTTGGCGCCTCTGGTGTTTTGGTGGAGGAGTGGAAGTTGGCGCCTCTGGTGTTTTGGTGGAGGAATGGGAGTTGGCGCCTCTGGTATTTTGGTGGGTGGGAGGGGTGTGGAGGCGGGGGTGAGTCAGTGTCTCTGGTGTTTTGGTGGGTGGAGGCGGGGGTGAGTCAATGTCTCTGGTGTTTTGTGAGCTGGTTATTGCCGACAGTGAATCTATGTTCTGGAGTGGGGACAGGTTTGACCCTCTGCTTCAAAGGTTTGTGATGTCTGTCCAGTGATAATTGGGTACTACGTTCTCTGGTCAGGCATATAGTTTGCTTTTTGGAGGTCTGAGATGGGAGTCTAACCTCTCAGATTTGCTGCCTTATGGAGCATGTGTTGAGGTTGCTACAAAGTTATTGAAGGATACGGCCACTTTGATCGATCATTTGAAAGGTTCTGAGGGAAGGGTTGAATCCTGCATTCCTTGTTTGTTTTTATTTGCTGAAAGCTATTCAGTGCAATATAAGGCTAGTTCCAACTTGTGCTTCATAAAGCAGAGTATATTTATATGAAGCAAAGTTAAATTTCAAGCTGATTAGAATGTTAATACAATACCTTTGAGCTAATGACTTCCTCTCTGCATATTCTGTCTATTGCTTTACTTGCACAGTGGGTTGTTCTTCCTTCCAGCTATAAGAAGACATCAGAATGCCACTCACACTAACATAATTACCCTACCTCAATACTGTTAGCATTGAACATCAGCAAACCTGGGTAAAGGGAGGAAAATGAGAATGACAGATGCTTCAAAGAGAGGAAAAGGAAATGGTCAACAGTGACCTATCTGTCCATACGACAGAGCACAAAACACTCTCTCTCTTGCCAATTATCTCCACGCCAAGCTGCTGCAGGAAGTGCTGTCTATTACTGGGTGCATTTCTGCAGCCACCCAAGTTATAGTTCTTGTCAAGTATGCCTTGACAGCATTTGTTGGCAGGCTCTTGAATTGTGGGATGTTGCAGCTGAGCCCAATATTCCCCACACGCACAAACGTGTGCGCTCTTCTAACAGAGTTTTAAGTTGTGACTCACGGTGGAAGCCTGCCAATTGATTGCTCCATCTCCTCAACCTGGGAGCGCTGAAGTCCAATTCTGATGACCCAACTGGCAGCCTGAATGAAATTAGTACACCTTAATACAGAGTGAGGAACCTGGCATTCTGTACGGAGTAGTACTTGGTAGATTAATCTGATGAACTATTGAGGGTGCCTAAAAGACTTCAGTTCATAGTTTAAAAAGTTTCTTTGCGTTATTAACGTGGACTAGAGACATCATGTCAGTTTGGGTGGGGGTGTTGCTATTTTCTTTTCTTTTACTATCAAATCCAATGTGTGGAGCAAGAGTATTGAGGCCAGTTGGTAGAAATGCTGTTTAAAAATTTGGCTCAGAGTGCAACAAATAACTTGAGTTGCAAACTGATTCAGGCATCATTCACTACAAACCCTGGAGATCAAATTCAGTTTGAGTCAATAACTACTCTTGGAGTTGGAAGTATAAATTAGGTAAAGGTGCCCTGATTCATCCTTCAGGCACTGCAGTATTTCTTGTGTATATTGTCTAAATTCAACTGTTATTTTTCTGTGTTAGGAAAGTCATTAAACGAAGCGTGGGTCAAATTCAAATAATCTAGTGCTCTGCCAGTAAAACTGGTGTGTTATTTTAATTATAGAAACATATCCTAGTCAACTCCCCATTTGACCTATCTTCTTGTAATTGTCCCATTGGTGAAGTCCTGGGAACAGCTCAACTACCTGCACACTCTGGCATGGATGAAATGCAACACGAGACAGGGAAATCAGGGATGAGGGAGGAAATGGAAGTACCAAAAAAGGAGCGTCGATGATTAAAAATTGTCATGCCATTTGGAACTAAGAAGGCCGTTTTCTTGACACTTCTATGCTGAACCAGCTAATATGAAGTGAGGGCAAGTGGCTTGGGAACTTGGCTGGGATCAAAAACTCTGGTATTATTAAGTATTAATTAGCATCCAATCGCACACCAGTTCCACTAGTACACAAATATGCTACGACACTTGACTCAGATTTTTATATCATTAAGTGAGAGATTATTCAGTGGATTGTTTTAATTTTGTTCTTTGTAATTGCCCATGCACCATTCAGCAGGAAACATGCACATTTTGCATTTCTTTCAGTGTCAACGTTTCAAATATTAAATGAGATTTTTTCAATGTTCTGTAACATTGCAGTTTTCACAAGTGAAAACTGCAATCTTAGTTATTAAAATAGTTCATGTCTGTGCTGCTGAATAGTTGTTACCAGTAATAAAGTAAGAATTGTTGTGATTACCATTAACTATTTGCAAAACCAAACTAATACCCATGAAGAGAGGGTGAGGGGCAAAGTGGAAATGAATACCCTTTTTTGAGGGCACCGTTCGCTTAAGAGTATTTCATTTTCTGCTTATTCCTTGTCCCCTCTCGTGTTTTGGCACCTTCCTCCCTCCTTTAGAGGTGTGTGCAGGATATGTTTGTACGTATAAAATAATTACTACAGCCCCTGTTGTATTTTGAATCATTCTGTCAATATTTTAAACTGAAGGCTTCAAAGGAATGTGTTACTTTTCATGAATTCCTCTAGTTGTAAGATGCTGATGTGATTTACCACTGGTTTTCCATTGGTATATGGCTTCTCACCTCCTGTGGTACTGGAGACTGGGACCTAGCTTCATCCATTATCTCTTCCACCAACATGCAGCCTGATGAGATTTGGTAGCTCTTGGCTAAACAGCCAAGAAGGACATTTTGTCTGCAGCAAATGTCAATCCTGTTACCTGAAGATGGTGACATTTTACATCTATATACCTGTTCAGTCTTTAATTTTGTTGAATTTGCAAAGTTAATGGTCTTGTGGGGATGAGTCTTCTGTTGGCTCTTATCCCTCTTCGACCATGGGGGCCAGGTTGTCCTGCGTTTCAGTGAAAAGGGTGTACCTTCTTCCTGGTGTAACACTTCGCCGGGCTTGCCACTTTTCTGCCCATCTGACCAGTCCATTGATATCTTCCTGCAGTCTACAGCTATCCTCCTCGCTATCTATACGGCCAATCTTTGTGCTGTCTGCAAACTTCTTGATCACGCGCCCTACATTTACATCCAAATTGTGAATATACACCACAAAAAGCAGGGGACCCAGTACTGAGCCCTGTGGAACGTTGCTGGAAACAGCCCTCCAGTCGCAAAAACACCTGTCAACAATTACCCTTTGTTTCCTGCCACTGAGCCAATTTTGTATCCACCTGGCTACATTTCCCTGGATCCCATGGGCTTTTTTTTTAACTAGTCTGCCATGTAGGACCTTGTCAAAAGCCTTGCTAAAATCCATGTGCTTAGTAAATAGAATTGATTAATATCCCTGTCTTTGGGCATCTGATCTCAATACACATATTCATACGGCATGTGCACTTTAAAAGTTCTTGAACCTGTTGTTGTCTCTGAACTCCCTGTCCATCTTTGTCGTGTTTGAATTCCTCCAATCAGGTTTCCACCCCTGCCACTGTACTGAAATGGCTCTTATCAAAGTCATAAATTACATCCTATGTGACTGTGACAAAGGTAAACAATCACTCCTCATCCTCCTTGACCTGTCAGCAGCCTTTGACATGGTTGACCACACCATCCTCCTCAAACACCTCTCCACTGTCATCCACTTGGGTAGGACTGCTCTCACTTGGTTCGATTCTTCTTTAGCTAATCGTAGCCAGAGAATCACTTGTAATGGCTTCTCTTCCTGCTCCCGCACCGTTGCCTCTGGTAGTCCCCTCCTATTTCTCAGCTACATGCTGCCCCTCGGTGACATCATCTGAAAGCACAGTATTAGTTTTCACATGTACGCTGAAGACACTCAGCTCTACTTCATCACCACTTCTCTCGACTCCTTCATTGTTGCTAAATTATCACACTGCTTATCTGACCTCCAATACTGGATGAGCAGGAATTTCCTTCAATTAAATATTGGGAATTCTGAAAGATTTGTTTTCGGTCCCAGCTCCAAACTCCATTTCCTAGCAACTGACTCCATCCCTCTCCCAGGCAACAGCCCGAGATTAAACCAGTCTGTTTGTGACCTTGGTGTCATATTTGATCTGAGATGAGCTTCCAACCACATATTTGCCATCACTAAGACTGCCTATTTCCACCTCCATAACATCACCCTGTCTCAGCTCATCTGTTGAAACTCTAATTAGTGCCTCTTGTTACCTCTAGACTTGACTATTCCAGTGTACTCCTGGCTGGTCTCCCACATTATACCCTCCTTGAAGTCGAGGTCATCCAAAACTCTGCTGTCCCTGTCTTTACTCGCACCAAGTCCCGTTCCTGTATCTCCCCTGTCCTCACTGACCTACATTGGCTGCTGGTCAATTGGTGTCATTATTTTAAAATTCTCATCTTTGTTTTCAAATCCCTCCATGGCTTCGTCCCTTCCTCTCTCTAATTTCCTCCAGCCCCACAGTCCTCTGAGATATCTGCACTCATCTAATTTTGGCTCTTGAGTATCCCCAATTTTAATCTCTCCACCATTGGTATAGTTGTCTTCAGTTGCCTAGGCCCTAAGCTCTGGAATTCCTTCCCAATACCTCTTCCCCCCCTCGCCACCTCTCCACCTTGCATCCCTCCTTTTAAGACCCTCCTTAAAACCTACCTCTTTGACCAAATCTTTGGTCACCTGAGCTAATATCTCCTTATGTGGCTTGGTATTATATTTTGTTTTATAATGATTCTGTGAAGCACCTTGGGACGTTTTATTATAAAGAGGTAGAGATTAAGATAAAGAAGAAAAAGTGTACTTATGACAGATGCCAGGCAGAAAATACTATTGAGAACCAGTCTGAATATTGAAGGTCCTGAGGGGAAGTGAAAAAGCAAATAAGAGAAGCAAAGAGAGAGCATGAAAAGAGACTGGCAGCAAGCAGGAATCCCAAAGTTTTCCATCGAAATATAAATAATAATAAAAGGGTGGTAAAAGGAGGAGTGGGGCTGATTAGGGACCAGAAAGGGGCAGAGGGTATAGCTGAGGTATTGAATGAATACTTTGCATCTGTCTTTACCAAGGAAGAAGATGTAACAGAGGCAATGGTGAAAGAGGAGTTAATTCAGACACTAGAAGCTTTGAAAATTGATAAAGGACGTATTGGACTGTCTGTACTTAAAGTGAATAAAGCACCAGGACCGGATGAGATGCTTCCAAGGATACTGATGGAAGTGAGGGTGGATATCAGAGGCACTGGCCATAATCTTTCAGTCTTCCTTAGACTCGGGGGTGGGGCCAGAGGACTGGAGAATTGCGAACATTACATCCTTGTTCAAAAAAGTGCGTAAAGATTAGCCCAGCAACTACAGGCCAGTCAGTTTAACTTCGGTGGGGAAACCCCTAGTAATTTATTTATTTATTTAGAGATACAGCACTGAAACAGGCCCTTTGGCCCACTGAATCTGTGCCGACCAACAACCACCCCTTTATACTAACCCTGCAGTAATCACATATTCCCTACCACCTACCTATACTAGGGGCAATTTACAATGGCCAATTTACCTATCAACCTGCAAGTCTTTGGCTGTGGGAGGAAACCGGAGCACTCGGCGGAAACCCACGCGGTCACAGGGAGAACTTGCTAAAGGCCAAAATTCCATTTGCCGCCTTAATTACTGCTGCACCTGCATGCTAACATTTTGTGTTTCATGCACAAGAGCACCCAGGTCCCTCTGTGCTGCACTTTTTTGAAGTTTCTCTCCCTTTAAGTAATAGTCTGCCTTTTGATTCTTCCTACCAAAGTGCATGACCTCACACTTTCCTACATTAAACTCCATCTGCCAAGTTTTTGCCCATTCACTCAACCTATCTATATCCCCTTGCAGATTCCTTATGTCCTCATCACAACATGCTCTCCCACCTATTTTTGTATCAGAAAATGTGGATATATTACACTCTGCCCCCTCCTCCAAGTCATTAATATAGATGGTAAATAATTGAGGCCCTAGAACTGATCCTTGTGGCACTCCACTAGTTCTGTCTTTCCAGCATGAAAAAGACCCATTAATCCTGACTCTGTCTTATGTGAGTTAACCAATCCTCAATCCATGCTAATACGTTACCCCCAATACTGTGAGCTTCTATCTTGTGCAATAATCTTTTATGTGGCATCTTATCAAATGCCTTCTGGAAATCTAAATACACTACATCTACCGATTCCCCTTTATCAACTCTGCTTGTTATATCCTCAAGAACTCTAGCAAATTTATCAAATATGATTTCCCTTTCACAAAACCAGGATTACATTAAGCTTTTTATTTATTTTATTTTATTTTATTTTATTTTTTATTTTATTTAGAGATACAACACTGAAACAGGCCCTTCGGCCCACCGAGTTTGTGCCGACCATCAACCACCCATTTATACTAATCCTACATTAATCCCATATTCCTACCACCTACCTATACTAGGGGCAATTTTATAATGGCCAATTTACCTATCAACCTGCAAGTCTTTGGCTGTGGGAGGAAACCGGAGCACCCGGCGAAAACCCACGCGGTCACAGGGAGAACGTGCAAACTCTGCACAGGCAGTACCCAGAATTGAACCCGGGTTGCTGGAGCTGTGAGGCTGCGGTACTAACCACTGCGCCGCTATTGTCTTGCTATTCCTTAATAATGGACAGTAGCATTTTCCCAATGACCGATGTTAGGCTTACTGGCCTATAGTTTCCTGCTTTTTGTCTCCTTCCCTTCTTGAACTGGGGCGTCACATTAGCAGTTTTCCAATCCGCTGGGATCCTCCCAGAATCCAGTGAGTTCTGGAATATTTCGACCAATGCCTCCACTATCTGTGCAGCCACTTCCTTTAAAACCCTTGGATGTAGGCCATCAGGTGCTGGCAACTTGTCTGCCTTCAGTCCCATTAGTTTGTCAAAGGATGGAACGAGTAGGGTAGGTAAAGGGAATACGGTAGATGTATTATACTTGGATTTCCGAAAGGCTTTTGATAAGGTGTCAAATGAAAAGTTAATATGCAAGATAAGGGTGCATGAAGTTGGAGGTAGTATATTAGCGTGGATAAAGGATTGGTTAACAGACAGGAAGCAGAGAGTAGGGATAAGCGGGGCATTTTCAAGTTGGCAGGCTGTAACTAGTGGAGTGCCAGAAGGATTAGTGCTGGGGCCTCAGCTATTTAAAATCTATACTAATGACTTCGACAAAGAGACCAAGAGTAATATATCCAAGTTTGCTGATGATACGAAGCTAGTTGGGAATGCAAGCTGTGAGGAGGCTACAGAGACTGCAGAGATATAGACAGGTTAAGTGAGTGGGCAACAAAGTAGCAGATGGAGTATAGTGTGGGGAAGTGTGAGGTTATTCACTTTGACTGTAAGAATAGAAAGGCAGAATATTTTTACAAGGTATGAAACTTCTAAATGTTGATGTTCAGAGGGACTTGGGTGTGCTTATCCAAGGAACACAGAAAGTTAGTATGCAGGTACAGAAAGCAATTAGGAAGGCACATGTCATGTTGGCCTTCATTGCAAGGAGATTGGAGTACAAGAATAAGAAATTCTTGCTCCAATTGTATAGGGCTTTGGTGAGACCACACCTGGAGTTCTTTGCACAGTTTTGGTCTCCATATTTAAAGAAGGATATACTTGCATTGGAGGCGGTACAGCAAAGGTTCACTAGAATGGTTCCTGGAATGAGGGGGCTGTCCTATGATAGGTTGAGTAAATTGGGTCTATACTCTCTGGAGTTTAGAAGAGCGAGAGGTGATGTCATTGAAAGATACAAGATTCTGAAGAGGCTTAACAGGGTAGACACTGAGCGATTGTTTCCCCTGGCTGGGGAATCTAGAACATGGGACACAATCTCAGGATAAGGGATCAATCATTTCGAACTGAGATGAGAAATTTCTTCACTCGGTGTTGTGATTCTGGAATTGTTTACCCCAGAATGGTGTGGATACTCCCATCATTGAGTATATTCAAGGCTGAGAGAGATATATTTTTGGTGTCTCAGGAAATCCAGGGATATTGGGAGCGGGTGGGAAAGTAGAATTGAGGCAGATGATGAGCCATGATCGTATTGAGGTACTGCTCCTATTTCTTATGTTCTTGGTTTTCTTTTCCCTTGTTTTCAAATGGATGCGAACGCTCACTTATTTTATTCTACTGCATGAGGTCAGAAGCTAGATCCATTCCCAGTGACTATGGCTGCAAAGACAAAACTACCCTTCGTTAAGCATAAGTTAGCAGTGTTACTCACACCAAGGGAATGGTTGATGTGGCAAATGGGCAAGTTTACATTCGTGTAGTAGGAAGTGATAGTTGAGGCTGGGTATTGAATACATCATGGTTGAAATGTGCTGTACCTGATAATGCCTAACTGCCAGAAATGTTCCATTCCTTGTCGTGAATGTCTTTCACCTTGATGTGCATAAAAATTCATCAAAGAAGTTCTTGGGGCTTGGAGTATAGGAGGAAGGGGAGAAATCCTAGAATGATGCAGCACAGAAGGCGGCCATTGGCCCATTGTGCCTTTACCAGCTCCCTGCTAGAGCTATCGATTTTAATCAGAGTCCCCTGCTCTTTCCCATACCCTGTAAACTTTTTCCCTTCAAGTATTTATCCAGTTCCCTTATTTTGAAAGTTACTATTTAATCTGCTTTCACCACCCTTTCAGGCAGTGCAATCCAGATCACAACAGCTCGCTGTGTTTTAAAAAATGTTTCTTTGGGTCTCTGATTCGTTTGCCTATCATTCTTAAATCCGTGACCTTTGGTTACTGGCCCTCTGCCACTGGAAACAATTTATCTTTCTTTATTTGATCAAAATGATTCATGATTTTGTACACCTGTTAAATCTCCTCTTAACCTACTCTGCTATAAGGGGGACAACCCCTAGCTTCTCCAGTCTGTCCACATAACTGAAGTCCCTCATCCCTGCTGCCATTCTAGTAAATCTCTTCTGCATCCTCTGCGAGGCCTTGACATCCTTCCTAGAGCGTGGTGCCCAGAATTGAACACAGTACTCCAGCTGCAGCCTAACCAGTTTGAGAATAATGTCCTTGCATTTGTACTCTCTTCCACTATTAATAAACCAAGAATCCCATGTCTTTTTTTTAAAATCCTACTTCTCAACTTGTCTTGCCAGCATCGAAGAGTTGTGTACAAACACTCCCAGGTTGCATTTGTTCCTGCACCCCTTTAATATTGTACCATTCAGTTAATGTTGCCTCTGCTCATTCCTCCTACCAAAATGTAGCACTTCACACTTCTCTGCAAAAGTGGCAGTGAGGGGAGAATCTCCCAGATCCAAGCAACCTTGACAGAAATCTGGAACCAGGCCACCCAACTGCTCTTGCTTTTTGGAGAAAATTTCTTGGGACTGGGGAGGAACAGTTGGAAAGTCTGTTACTTTTTCTATTCTATAGTCTCCCTGGAATCCACACCAACAGCAACTGAAATAGAGTCAACTCCTCTAGTCTACATGCCACACTGAACCAACAGTGGCCTGGGGCATTCCCCCACCCCCCCGACTGGCAAATACTTAAAAAAACAAAAACAAAATGGAAAGCAAAGCATTTCTGCGTATACTACATTAAAGGGAGCTGTATACAATAGTGCTTTAAAAGAACAGAGTGCAGCCGCCAATTGACTGATACAATGCTGCTTTTTGTAGTTGTAGTCAGAAGCGCTTAGATTTTTATTCCCTCGCTATCTTACTCCATCATCTAATTGTACGCATTTGTACTTTGATCCTACTGAAGTAATTCATATTCATGTTTGGTACATCTTGCTTCTTGCTGACATAAGCTACACTGATCTCTTGCAGTCAAACATCACTAATGAATTTATATTATTGTCTATGTCTTGGGGCAGCAACTTGCAAATGCCACACCCAAGACTTCAATTTCAAACAGTGTTGCCAGTCATCCTGTGAATTGATGCCAAAAAGGGGACTGTGCACAAAGTGTCAATGACAAATTGGGCACTGTAAAAATGCAGCATAATCATTTCATGCCATCAACTAGTAGTGTTCCCCTTGGCCTTCTGGCCAGCAGTTACCCCTCAATCAACATCATAAAAAAGTAGGCCATTCAGCTTCTTGAGCCTGCTCTGCCATTCCGTGGGATGGCAGTTATGTATCCTGACTGCATCCTTAGATCCATATCCCTGAAATCCCTTCACCAGCAAAAATCTATCCATCTAGATTGAAAATTATCAATTAAGCTAATATCTACTGTTTTTTGTGGGAGGGATTTCTACCACCCATTGCATAAAGAGTCAGTCGTAACTTCTGTCCTGAATATTAAGGTCATGTCCCCTTGACCTAGACTTCCCCACCAGCAGAAAAAGTTTCTCTTTACCTCTATTAATTCCTTCTAAAATCCTAAAAATCTCAATCAAATTACCTCAGATTCTTTATTTCAGGGAATACAAGCCTAATTTGTGTAAAGTCTCCTCATAACTTAATCCTTGGAACCCTGGTAACATTCTAGTAAATCTATGCTGCTATCTTTCACAATACTCCAGATTTGGTCTAACCAGGACCTTGTTTGGTCCGCGAGATATAAAAGCTAACATTCCGTTAACTCTTTTGATTATTTATTGTACCTGGCCACACTACATTTTAGTAATCTGTGCATATGGATCCCGAAGTCTCTTTGGGCCTCTGCTATTTGTGGCTATTGATGATTTGAAAAGTACTCTGACCTATACTTTTTTGATCCAAATGAATGCCTCAGTTACTTAATCTTACCGATGTTTCTTTGTAATTTTATGCTGCTGTCTACCTTAATTATTATGCCACCAATCTCTCTCATCAGCAAACTTGGATATATGGCTGTCTTGTGTTATCCAAGTCATCAATATATATAGTGAATAGTCGTGGACCCAGCACAGGTCATTGTGGGACACCACTAGCCACTTCCTTCCAATATGAGTTCATACACATTATCCCTACTCTCTGTCTTCTACCACCAGACCAATCTCCTATCCAGGTCAATAATTTGTCTTTAGTTTCATGGGCTTTAATTTTAGCTAACAGCCTCTTATGTAGAACCTTATGGAATGCAATAGGTTTGTTAGACGTGACCTATCCTTTACAAATCCATGTTGGCTCACACTAATCAGTTCAAATTTCTTTTAAGTGTCCAGTCACTCTATCCTTAATTATTGATTCCAATAACTTCACAACTACAGATGTTAGATGAACATAGAACAGTACAGGCCCTTCGGCCCACGATGTTGTGCCGAACCTTTAACCTACTCTAAGATCAAACTAACTACCTACCCTTCATTCTACTAACATCCATGTACCTATCCAAGAGTCGCTTAAATGTCCCTAATGTATCTGCTTCTACTACCACCTCTGGCAGCGCATTCCACGCACCCACCACTCTCTGTGTAAAGAACCTACCTCTGACATCTCCCCGAAACCTTCCTCCAATCACCTTAAAATTATGCCCCCTGGTGATAGCCCTTTCCACCCTGGGAAAAAGTCTCTGGCTATCCACTCTATGCCTCTCATCATCTTGTACCCCTCTATCAAGTCACCTCTCATCCTCCTTCGCTCCAATGAGAAAAGCCCTAGCTCCCTCAATCTTTCTTCGTAAGACATGCCCTCCAGTCCAGGCAGCATCCTGGTAAATCTCCTCTGCACCCTCTCTAAAGCTTCCACATCCTTCCTATAATGAGGCGACCAGAACTGAACACAATATTCCAAGTGTGGTCGAACCAGGGCCTTATAGAGCTGCAGCATAACCTCGCGGCTCTTAAACTCAATCCCCCTGTTAATGAAAGCCAACACGCCATACGCCTTCTTAACAACTCTATCAACTTGGGTGGCAACTTTGAGCGATCTATGGACATGGACCCCAAGATCCCTCTGTTCCTCCACACTACCAAGAATCCTGTCTTTAAGCCTGTATTCCGCATTCAAATTCGACCTTCCAAAATGAATCGCTTCACACTTTTCCAGGTTGAACTCCATCTGCCACTTCTGAGCCCAGCTCTGCATCCTGTCAATGTCCTGTTGCAACCTACAACAGCCTTCCACACTATCCACAACTCCAGCAACCTTCGTGTCATCGGCAAACTTGCTAACCCAGCCTTCCACTTCCTCATCCAAGTCATTTATAAAAATCACAAAGAGCAGAGGTCCCAGAACAGATCCCTGCGGGACACCACTGGTCACCGAGCTCCATGCTGAATACTTTCCATCTACTACCACCCTCTGTCTTCTATGGGCCAGCCAATTTTGTATCCAGACAGCCAATTTCCCCTGTATCCCATGACTCCTCGCTTTCTGAATGAGCCTACCATGGGGAACCTTGTCAAACGCCTTGCTAAAATCCATATACACCACACCCACTGCTCTTCCTTCATCAATGTGTTTTGTCACATCTTCAAAGAATTCAATAAGGCTTGTGAGGCATGACCTGCCCCCCTCACAGCCATGCTGACTGTCTCTAATCAAACCATGCTTTTCCAAATAATCATGAATCCTGCCTCTCAGAATCCTCTCCAATAATTTGGCCACGACCGACGTAAGACTGACTGGTCTATAATTCCCAGGGTTATCGCTATTCCCTTTCTTGAACAAGGGAACAACATTTTCCACCCTTCAATCATCTGGTACTACTCCAGTGGACAGTGAGGACGCAAAGATCATCGCCAAGGGCGCAGCAATCTCTTCCCTCACTTCCCGTAATATCCTTGGGTATATCCCGTCTGGCCCCGGGGACTTATCTGTCCTCATATCATTCAAAATTTCCAGCACATCCTCCCTCTTAACCTCAACCTGTTCGAGCATATCAGCCTGTTCCACGCTGTTCTCACAAACGACCAGGTCCCTCTCACTAGTGAATACTGAAGCAAAGTATTCATTTAGGACCTCCCCTACCTCCTCCGACTCCAGGCACAAGTTCCCTCCACTATCCCTGATCGGCCCTACCCTCACTCTGGCCATCCTCTTGTTCCTCACATAAGTAGAACGCCTTGGGATTTTCCTTAATCCTACCCGCCAAGACTTTTCCATGTCCCCTTCTAGCTCTAAGTCCATCCTTCAGTTCCTTCCTGGCTATCTTGTAACCCTCTAGAGCCCTGTCTGATCCTTGCTTCCTCAACCTTAAGTAAGCTTCCTTCTTCCTCTTGACTAGCTGTTCCACATCTCTTGTCATCCAAGGTTCCTTCACCCTACCATCCCTTCCTTGCCTCATCGGGACAAACCTATCCAGCAGTCGCAGCAAGTGCTCCCTAAACAACCTCCACATTTCTGTTGTGCATTTCCCTGAGGACATCTGTTCCCAGTTTATGCTCCCCAGTTCCTGCCTAATAGCATTGTAATTCCCCCTCCCCCAATTAAATATTTTCCCATCCCGTCTGCTCCTGTCCCTCTCCATGACTATAGTGAAGGTCAGGGAGTTGTGATCACTATCACCGAAATGCTCTCCCACCGAGAGATCTGCCACCTGGCCTGGTTCATTGCCAAGCACCAAGTCCAACATAGCCTCCCCTCTAGTCGGCCTATCTGCATATTGAGTCAGGAAACCTTCCTGGACACACCTGACAAAAACTGCTCCATCCAAACTATTTGCACTAAGGAGGTTCCAATCAATATTAGGGAAGTTGAAGTCACCCATGACAACAACCCTGTTACTTCTGCACCTTTCCAAAATCTGCCTCCCAATCTGTTCCTCCGTGTCTCTGTTGCTATTGGGGGGGTCTATAGAAAATCCCAACAAAGTGACTGCTCCTTTCCTGTTTCTGACTTCCACGCATAATGACTCAGTAGACAAACCCTCCTCGACGACCTCCCTTTCTGCAGCTGTGATACTATCCCTGATTAGCAATGCCACTCCCCCACCTCTTTTACCTCCCTCCCTATTCCTTTTGAAACATCTAAACCCTGGAACATCCAACATCCATTCCTGCCCCTGTGATATCCACGTCTCCGTAATGGCCACAACATCGTAGCTCCAAGTACTGCTCTAAGTTCATCACCCTTATTTCTGACACTTCTTGCGTTAAAATAGACACACTTCAACCCATCATACTGGCTGCAACTTTGTCGTGTCAATTGTCTAACCTTTCTCACAAACTCTCTGCACTCTGTATCTGCGTGTTCAACAGCTACCCCATCCACTGATCCTTAGCTCCGGTCTATAATTTTTTTTCTCTCACCTTTCTTAAAAAAATAATGGAGTTATATTTACAATTTTCTAATCAAAACGGACAATTCCTGAATTGAGATAACTTTTGAAGATTATGGCTAAAGCATCTGCAATTCTCTCACCTACTTCTTATACCCTGGGTGGATTTGTTAGCCTTTAGTACTATTATTTTTTACAATACTATTTTCTTGCTTATGTTAACTTTTTAATGAGTTCCAGCCCTTGATTCATTATTAGTTTCCCAGGTACATCAGGTATATTCCTCTTCTACTTTGAAGACTGGCACAAAGTAATTATTCAACATCACTAAAACAGGTTATTTGGTCGTTATGATATTACAGTTTGAGTCCTTGCTGTGCGCAAATTGGCTGTCATGTTTTTCAAATTACAACAGGGACTCGACTTCAAAAAGTACTTCATTGGTTGTAAAGTGTTTTGGGACACTCTAACGTCAATAAAGGCACTATATAAATGTAAGTCTTTCATTAGTGACCTTATACACAGAACCTCTGGGAAGCTGGTTTATATATCACTATATCATTGCTGCGAATGCATAGATTGTGCTGTTGTCAGTGCAGAGCTTTTTGGGTACAGTTAATTAAGTGATGGATGCCAAGATCCAGAAGAGGAAAAAACCCTGATCTTTATGGTTGCTGACCTAACAAAACTTAGCAGTCTTAACTTCATCTGGTCACTGTCTGTGGAAGTTGGTGGCCAACCTTAAAAAAAAAAATTCAACAACAAAATCATGCAATAAAAATAGATTGTTGCACTACTTCACCAACTGGTGGGCTGTGGCTACATGCCCAAGTCTCCTGTTCGATTTGTGTTCTCAACTATCTCACTAGATTGTCTGGTGGGGGAAAGCGCCAAGTAGAAATGAGGTACTTTGAGAGATTAAGGATGGGGAAGTGGGATGATGAGTTGAGCAATGGTTCACCAAGTGTTTTTTTTTTCAAGAGCAATTTTGGTTGATATCTGGGAGCAGATCCTCTTGTCTTCCTGTTCCCTTGGAAGTGAGAAAAGCAGTTTACAAAATGGAGTTTAAAAAAAGATCTGGAGAGGGAGAATTGTTGTAGAATTTAATTGGCACAGTGTGGTTCAGCTCTGTGTGTGTGTGTGGTAGTGAGGTGGGTGGCATTATTTCTGTGTAGTTTTGTATCACATGTGGAGTTAATGATTTGGGAACCTTTTTATGCAGATGCATCCTGTTGAGATGAGCATTAATTATGCCACAGTTGGAGTATTGTGTGCAATACTGGGCATCCCACATGTAGGAAGGATATTAGAACCATGGAAAAGGTACGGAAAAGATCAACTAGAATGATACCAGGAATGAGAGGGTTACGGTTGTCAAGGAAAACTTGAAAATTGTGGGGGAAACAAATAGAAGCCTGCTAAATTATGAAATGTTTTGAGGTTTTTTGGATTTTCTGGGATGTGGGCGATTCTAAAAAGAAAGACTTGCATTTATATCGTGCCTTTCATGACCTCCAAGCGTTCCAAAGTGCTTTACAACCAATGAAGTACTTTTTGAAGTGTAGTCACTGTTGTAATGTAGGAAATGTGGCAGCCAAGAGAGAGCTACGAACTGAGCCACAGCTGAACGGGTTGTATTGATTTGTGTATCCCTAGTTGCACCGAGGGTATTGAGCCAATCACCTAATGTAGGATTGGTCTTGCAAGTGGGGCAGACTAGGTAGAGGTGACCGATTTTCCTTTTCTTGAAGGACATTTGCTGAGTGAATTGGGTTTTTACCATAGTCCAGCAACTTTCATGGTCATTTTCTGGTGCTAGCCCATAAATGGCAAAATTGCAAGGGGATGGGAACCTTAACAAGGAGTCAGAGGAGGGGGATCAAAGACCAGAACAAAAGACAGTAAGGGGAATAAGAAAAGTGATGAGCATAGAAATCAAGGGCCAGAATCAAACAGGGCCACAGTGAAAAATAGTGGGAAGGGGACAAGTAATGATAAAAAAGACCAGCCTTCAGGCTTTGCGCCTTAATGCGCGGAGCATTCGCAATAAAGTGGATGAATTAATCGTGCAAATAGATGTAAATGGGGATGATATAGTCGGGATTATGGAGACATGGCTGCAGGGTGACCAGGGATGGGAAATGAACATCCAGGGGTATTCAGTATTTAGGAAGGACAGACAAAAAACAAAGGCGGTGGAGTTGCATTGCTGGTTAAAGAGGAAATTAACGCAGTAGTGAGGAAGGATATTAGCTCTGACGATGTGGAATCTGTATGGGTAGAGCTGAGAAACACTAAGAGGCAAAAAACATTAGTGGGGGTTGTATATAGACCTCCAAACTGTAGTGGTGATGTTGGGAATGGCATTAGACAGGAAATTAGAGATGCATGCAATAAAGGAACATCTCTAATTATGGGCGACTTTCATCTGCATATAGATTGGGCAAATCAAATTAGTCACAATACCGTAGAGGAGGAATTCATGGAGTGTATACGGGATGGTTTTCTGGACCAATATGTTCACGAACCAACTAGAGAACGGGTCATCCTCGACTGGGTATTGTGTAATGAGAGAGGAATAATTGACAATCTAGTTGTGTGAGACCCCTTGGGGACGAGCGACCATAATATGATAGAATTATTCACCAAGATGGAGAGTGACGTAGTTGATTCTGAGACTAGGGTCCTGAATCTTAATAAAGGAAACTACGAAGGTATGAGGTGCGAGTTGGCTATGATGGATTGGGAAACGTTACTGAAAGGGATGACGGTGGGTAGGCAATGGCAAACATTCAAAGAGCGCATGGATGAACTGCAACAATTGTTTATTCCTGTCTGGCGCAAAAGTAAAACTGGAAAGGTAGCCAAACCATGGCTTACAAGGGAAATTAGAGATAGCATTAGATCCAAGGAAGAGGCATATAAATTTGCCAGATAAAACAACAGACCTGAGGATTGGGAGCAGTTTAGAATTCAGCAAAGGAGGACTAAGGGATTGATTAAGAAGGGGAAAATAGAGTATATGAGTAAGCTTGTGGGGAACATAAAAACTGACTGCAAAAGTTTCTATAGGTATGTGAAGAGAAAAAGATTGGTGAAGACAAATGTCGGTCCCTTACAGTCAGAAACGGGAATTTATGATGGGGAACAAACAAATGGCTGACCAACTAAATGCATACTTTGGTTCTGTCTTCACAATGGAGGACAGAAATATCATACCAGAAATGTTGGGGAACCAGGGTTTAGTGAGAGGGAGGAACTGAAGGAAATCCAGGATGAGTAGAGAAATGGTGTTGGGGACATTAATGGGATTGAATGCTGATAAATCCCCAGAGACTGATGGTATGCATCCCAGAGTACTTAAAGAAGTAGCCCTAGAAATAGTGGATGCATTGGTGGTCATCTTCCAAGATTCTATAGACTCTGGAACAGTTCCTAATGTAACCCCACCATTTAAAAAGGGAGGTGGAAAGAAAACAGGGAATTATAGACCAGTCAACCTGACATCAGTAGTGGGGAAAATTCTAGAATCCATTATAAAAGATTTTATATCAGAGCACTTGGAGAACAGTGGTAGAATCGGATAGAGTCAGCATGGATTTACGAAAGGGAAATCATGCTTGACAAATCTACTAGAATTCTTCGAAGACGTAACTAGTAGAGCTGATGAGGGGGAGCCAGTGGATGTAGTTGCTTTGGAGTTTTAGAAGGCTTTCGAAAAAGTCCCACATAAGAGATTAGCGTGTAAAATTAAAGCGCATGGGATTGGTAGCAATGTATTGTGATGGATAGAAAATTAGTTGGCAGACAGGAAACAAAGAGTAGGAATAAACTGGTCTTTTTCTGAATGGCAGGCAGTGACTAGTGGGGTACCGCAGGGATCAGTGCTAGGACCCCAGCTATTTGCAATATATATTAATGATTTAGATGAGGGAACTAAATGTAATATCTCCAAATTTATAGATGACACAAAACTGGGTGGGAGGGTGAGTTGTGAGGATGATGCAGAGAGGCTTCAGGGTGATTTGGACAAGTTAAGTGAGTGGGCTAATGCATGGCAGATGCAATATAATGTGGATCAATGTGAGGTTATCCACTTTGGTAGCAAAAACAGGAAGGCAGATTATTATCTGAACGGCTATAAACTGAGCGAGGGGAATATGCAGCGAGAACTGGGTGTTTTCGTACACCAGTCACTGAAGGTAAGCATGCAGGTGCAACAGGCGGTAAAAAAGGCAAATGGTATGTTGGCCTTCATAGCAAGAGGATTCAAGTACAGGAGCAGGGATGTCTTGCTACAATTATACAGGGCCTTGGTGAGGTCACACCTGGAATATTGTGTGCAGTTTTGGACCCTTTATCAGAGGAAGGATGTTCTTGCTATAGAGGGAGTGCAGCAAAGGTTTACCAGACTGATTCCTGGGATGTCGGAACTATAGGAAATATAGGGACAGGTGGGGATGTGGTAGGAATATGGAATTAGTGTAGGATTAGTATAAATGGGTGGTTGATGGTCGGCACAGACTCGGTGGGCCAAAGGGCCTGTTTCAGTGCTGTATCTCTAAACTAAACTAAACTAAACTGACGTATGAGGAGAGATTGAGTCGGTTAGGATTGTATTCGCTGGAGTTCAGAAGAGTGAGAGGGGATCTCATAGAAACCTATAAAATTCTAACAGGACTTGACAGGGTAGACGCAGGAAGGATGTTCCTGATGGTGGGGGAGTCCAGAACCAGGGGTCATAGTCTAAGGATACAGGATAAACCTTTCAGGACTGAGATGAGGAGAAATGTCTTCACCCAGAGAGTGTGGTGAGCTTGTGGAATTCACTAGCACAGAAAGCAGTTGAGGCCAAAACATTGTATGTTTTCAAGAAGGAGTTAGATATAGCTCTTGGGGCGAAAGGGATCAAAGGATATGAGGAGAAAGTGGGAACAGGTTACTGAGTTGGATAATCTGCCATGATCATAATGAATGGCGGAGCAAGCCCGAAGGGCTGAATGGCCTACGCCTGCTCCTGTTTTCGATGTTTCTAAATTGCCAGTTTTTTTAACTTGCTGTGATGGGAGTTTGCGCTCATGACGTCTTGGTTACTGGCCCGGCAACATAGCCTCTCGGCCATTTTAAGCTTGTTTTTACCGGCTGGCAAATTGGTAATGAGAGGCATTGGTTGAGCGCGATCAATTAAAGAATAAAGGATTGGGAGGGGGCGGTGGCGGGTGGGGAATTTACAAGACCATTTCTCATGTATTGAGTTATTGGAACATGGAATATTTTTCCACAAATCGCATCTGTGACAGAGGCTGTAACCATAATTTTAAAGGGAATTGGGTAGGTATTTGAAAAGGAAGAATATAAGGGGATGTGGCAAAAGGGCAGGATTAGGGATGATGGCTCCAATTGGAGTGCTGTTATCAGCTAGATACACTGAACTGAGTTGCCTCCTTTTGTGCTGCATGATTCTATGCAAGATAGGCTACGTTATCCAAAGTCACTTTGCTTTCTAAATCTTAGATACTACACTAGCTGCCTGTTTGTAGTTTTGGTGTTTGTGGGATTGACTGTTCTGAAGAGAATTATGAAAATTAAGGTTGTTCACATAGATTCTCAATGTGTGTTTGTGGCTCTTTTTCTCACCCGCTATATCAAGTGATTAGGAGAATTCTGTGTATTCTGTGTTGGGAGGGGTCAAAGAAAGGAGAGTCACGTAAGCTGTAAACTCTTTAGTGGTGCATTAAGACTGGATATAGTGCGGCTATCTCCAGTATTGAGTCTTTTTTCCACCTGATGTTAAAATTGCCCAACTATGTTAGGAATCTGGCATCTTTACATTGTGGAGCACGTTCCACAATAGATAGAACAGCATGGAAAGTCCATATGCCAAATGTTTGCCCATGTGCATTTGTTCTTGAGTTACGGTTTGAGGCTATGGTTGCCAACTCCTCCAGGTTGTCCAGGAATTAAAGGTTAATCTCCTGGACACAACAGCTAGCAGTCCAGGCGAGAATTCATGTTTGTTTTCAAAAAGGATGTTTTTTCATTTTCTTTAAAAGCATTTGCTTATTTTAAACATATTGGAGATGGGGGAAAGGTTTTTTGATTGGACAGAGCCATTGGGTGAGGGAGCTCATATATTACATAGGATATATGGCACAGAAACAGCCCATTCGGCCCAACCTGTCCATGCCTGCGATTATGCTCCACTCAAGCCTCTTCCCACCTATTCTTACCTAAATCTATCATTGTAACCCTCTATTCCCTTCTCCTTCATATGCTTGTTTAGTTTCCTCTTAAATGCGTCTATATAATAGCTTCAACCATTTCCTGTGATAGAGAGTTCCATATTCTCGCCTTTTTTTCTTTTGGGCCTCCTTATCTCGAGAGACAATGGATTCGTGCCTGGAGGTGGTTAGTGGTTTGTGAAGCAGCGCCTGGAGTGGCTATAAAGGCCAATTCTAGAGTGACAGGCTCTTCCACAGGTGCTGCAGAGAAATTTGTTTGTCAGGGCTGTTGCACAGTTGGCTCTCCCCTTGCGCCTCTGTCTTTTTTCCTGCCAACTACTAAGTCTCTTCGACTCGCCACATTCTCACCACTGTCTGAGTAAAACACTTTCTTCTGAATTCCCTATTGGATCTCTTCATAACTATCTTACGTTGATGGCCTTTAGTTATGCCCTTCCGTACAAGTGGAAACATTCTCTCTCTCTCTCTCTCTCTCTCTCTCTATTCTATCAAAACCTTTCATAATTTTAAAGATCTCCATTAGATCACCCCACAGCCTTCCTTTTTCAAGAGAAAAGAGACCCAGCCTGTTCATCCTTTCCTGATATGTATACCCATGCATTTCTGGTATCATCCTTGTAAATCTTTTCTGTGCCTCTCCAGTGCCTCTATATCTTTTCTATATGGCGATCTGGAACTCCACGCAGTACTCTGTGTGGTCTGAACAAGATTTTGTACAGGTGTAGCATAACTTCCCTACTTTTCAATTCTGTCCACCTGTGGCAAAACTTTGTGATTGGTGTATTTGTACTCTATGATCCCCTTGTTCCTCTACCCCACCTAGACTTGCACCTTTCAAGTAATAAGTGACCTCCCTATTCTTCCAACCTCTCATTTATCTGCATGAACTGCATTTGCCAATTATTTGCCCATTCTGCAAATTTATTAATGTCTTCCTGTAATTTATTGTAATCCTCCTCAGTATTGACTGTTGTTCCCCCCCCCCCCCCCCCCCCACCCTGAAAATAAATTTTGGTGTCATCTGCAAATTTAGAAATTGTGTTTTTGATTCAAAGTCCAAACCATTAATGTAAATTTGAACAGCAGTGGTCCCAGCACTGATCCTTGTGGATCACCACTTTCCACCTCTGAATAACTACCCTTTACTCCCACTGTGCTTTTGTGTTTGAAGCTAGCTAACAATCCATTCTAATATAAAAGCAAAATACTGCAGATGCTAGAAATCTGAAATAAAAACAAGAAATGCTGGGAATACTCAGCAGGTCTGGCAGCAGCTGTGGAAAGAGAAGCAGAGTTAACGTTTCAGGTCAGTGACCCTTCATCAGAACTGAGTATTTCCAGCATTTCTTGTTTTTATAACAATGCAATCTGCCACTTGTCCCCTGACTCTGCATTCTGTAACCTTATTCATTGTCTATTATGGGGCACCTTATCGAAGACCTTTTGAAAATCCAGATAAATTACATCTACTGCATTTCCATTGTCTACACTCTCCGTTACCTCCTCAAAAAATTCAATAAGGTTTGTCAAGCAAGATTTTCCCTTTTGACATCCATGCTGATTATTATTATATTTTTCTTTTTTCTAGATCATCTTCTATTCTCTCCTTTAGCAGGGATTCCATTACTTTTCCTGCCACCAATGTTAAGCTCACTGGTCTATAATTCCCTGGCCATGTTCTGACCCCCTTCTTAAATAAAGGAGTTACATTAGCTATCCGCTGGTTCTATCACTACTTTTTTTTGAACTAATTATTACAAAAGTGTAGTAATGCCTCTGCTGTCTCTTCCTTTAAACTGCATGGATGCAACCCATCTGGACCAGGGGCTTTATCCTTGTTGAGTTTGATTAGTTTAATGCAACCTCCAGGAATATAACCAACTAGAATTGGCAATCCTATTTAAAACCATTTCTGGCTATTGAGGAAGTGTGCAGAGACTGCTTTACTCACCTCTGGGTGGAATGAGTCACTCAGCCTGCTAGTGACTGGAAACCAGTGGCTGCGCCTTGCATAATTGATCTCTTCAGATTGCTATTGGAGCTGCACTGGTGGTTGTGAAAACCACCTCTTTTTATAGAGATGTGCTGAAACGTCTAGATGCATAATAATTGGTAACTGGGTAAACATTCTATAAATATATGTTGTGACCTGCAGAGAAGTGGGACTAGGAAAGACAGTGCACTCCTCCCATCTCGGTCATAACAGGCCACATCTGGAGTACTGCTGACAGTTATGGTCTCTTTACTTAAGAAAGGATATAATTGCATTAGAAGCAGTTCAGAGAAGGATCACTTGACTAATTTCTGGGATGAAGAGGTTATTTTATGAGGAAAGGTTGGACAGGTTGGGCCTGTATCCATTAGAGTTTAGAAGAATGAGAGGTGATCTTATTGAAACATATAAGATCCTGAGGGGACTTGACAGGGTGGATGCTGAGTGGATGTTTCCCGTTATGGGAGAGACTGGAACCAGGGGGCACAGTTTAAAAATGGAGGTCTCCCATTTTAGACAGAGATGAGGAAAATATTTTTCTCTGAGGATTGTTAGTCTGTTGAACTCTGTTCCCCACAGAGCAACAAGCAGGGTCATTGAATATTTTTAAGGCTGAGTTAGATAGAGTCTTGATTGACAAGGGAGTCACAGGATATAGCAGCTAGACAGGAAAGTAGAGTTGAGGCCGCAATCAGATCAGCCATGATCTTATCAAATTGGAGAGCAGGCTCGAGGGGCCGAATGGCCTACTCCTGCTTCTAATTCATATGTTAATATATATGTTCGTATAATGCTTCATTTATGCTGTAATAGAATCACACAGCATAGAGGGAAGCCATTTGGCCAGCAGCCTCTGCCAGCTCTTTGAAAGAGGTATCCAATTACTCTCACTCCGCTGCTGTTTCCTCGTAACCCTGAATTTGTTTTCATTTTCAAGTACATTTCCAATTTCCTTTTGAAAGTACACTATTTAATCTGCTTCCCTTTTTTAGGTTAGTGCACTTCAGATCATAATTTGCTGTGTTTTTAAAAAAAAAACTTATCTACACTGACTATTTTGCCATTTATCTTGCATCTGTTTTCTCTGGTACTGATCTTCCTGACAGTGGAAATAATTTCCTTTAGTTACTCCATTTTCCCTTAGGCTTCACTGCTCCAAGGAGAACAATCCCAGTTTCTGCAGTCTTTCCACAGAACTGAAGTCCCTCATCTCTGGTATCATTCCAATAAATGCCTTCTGCACCCTATCTAAGGCCTCGACATCCTTCCGAAGGTCTGGTGTCTAGTATTGGACACGATGCGTGCTGATGGGGATAATTTCTGCAGTACAGTAAATGTGATATAAAACCTTTTTTTTTACATTGCTGAAGAATAGACTGTGCCTCACCTATTGGTAGATCATAGAAATTATCGCACCGATTGAGGCCATTTGGCACATTGTGCCTATACTCAGTTGAGCTGCCCTGTAGTCTCTGTATTCTGAAGTGTTTGCTCAGACAGCTGCACTTTGGTGCTCTGAAAGCATATTGAATGTTAACTTACTTTGATTATTAGTTGCAGAACTCCTGGTACAATTTCTAAAGATCCATTACCTGACCTTTTGATCTGTGGCACGAGACTTTTTTTTTCTCAACTCCCGCCCACTCTAAAGGGTGCTCTTTAACAGCTTCTGTAACCATGGTTGTAAATTGTTTTTGGACAGCAAATTGCATGTAGATCTTTGGGTAAATATTCATTAAATGATGCTGATAAAAATTCAGTGGGCTGCTTACTGTAGTATTGAAAATACAACTAAGTCAGGCAATATTTTAGCTCTGTATGTGTTATACTGGGCATGTTCCCCTTGGGAAATGTTGGCAAACAGAATTAGGTATGGAAGAACAAACCTTTTTTTTTAAAAAAAAAAAGCAGTATTATGTGTGGAAGTGTTTTTCTGTTGAAGTATGTGAATTAAGCAAACACCATCTGTTGCACGCAAGGAACATCTTTTTAAAACCCTTCATACAAATGATTAAATATACCATCTGGAATTTCCCTGTAATATGCTGTAAATGATTTCTCTGTAAACCTGCAGTAGTGCAACAAGGTAGTATAGTACTTTGTGTTAGGTCTCTAACGCAGAAATGCATTCCCAGAATAGCAAAACATTTTGGAAATCTCCACAGTGGTCATATATAAATCTTTTCTTCAGCTACTAATCACAGTCCTCTGCATTAACAACACTATTAAACATAAATTAGGGAATGGTGGACTGATTGCAGTTAGGCTTTGTTCGAAGCTGCCATTTTAAAATCTGATTTTCAAAATGGTGGATCTGTGGAAAGTCCAAAACATGGCTGTAAAGAAATTATGGAATCAAAATCATCAAAAATGTTTATTGGAATTCTGGTTGAAAATATCTGTTTTTTTATCAGGTAGCCAATTAGAGTCATTTACGGCATTATCTATAGTTAGTACCTTTTATGTTTATTATTTGTAAAAATGTCAGTGTTTGTATTTAAATTTTAGCATAGTTTGTCATCTAAAATGAGATGCTTGTTGGTGCTCCTAGGGTGGAGGATTTCCACAAAGGGTTCCTGCACACTGTTCTGCAGATGTTTTTATAGCTGCTCTTCCCCACTTTGTAGGCATCTTGAAAAGGCAAGGTGTAACTTTCCTTTGCATCTGCATTATGTGGCTTACGATGAAGTAATTAATGGTCTGGAACATCGTTGCTTAGGTTACTGTCCAGTGACTCACTTTTGGGGTTCTACAGAATGTGCATCACTTTGACTTTCTTTTAGAACAAAAGACTTGCATTTATATAGCACTTTTCATGACCTCAGGATGGCCACTTTGCAGCCAATTAAGTACTTTTTTTGAAGTGTAATCATTGTTGCGATGTAGGAAGCGCAGCAATCAGTTTGTGTACAATAAACTTCCCACAAATAGCAATGTGATAATGACAGATAACCTCTTGTAGTGATGCTGATTGAGGGATAAATATTGGCCAGTACACCAGGGATAACGCCTCTGCTGTTCCTCGCAGTAGTGCTATGTGATCTTTTAATCCACCTTGACGTGCAAGTGCAGCAAGGTCTTGGCCGCGACCTCTGTGCTGCGGCCTCGACCGCGACTTGAACCCTTAACATTCTGACTCAACGCGGAAGTGCTGTTTGACACCCTGTTGTATATTATTCGTTGTATGTAGGACGCCAAAGATACCTTGGTAGCTGTTCCATAACGGAGAAGTAAATATTTAGTGATGGCATTTGGAGCATATCCACAGGGGCATCCTCAGTATGTCTTGCACTAATCCTCACTGGCTTATTACAGTCAACTTTGCTGACCTACACTGGCGTCTTAGACACCAGTAGATTGAGTTTAACATCTTCTACAGATCGTTTTATGGCCAACATCTCCTCCACCTCTAACTTTCTCCACTGCTGCATATCGTTTGATCTCTGACTCTGGCCTCGTGCACATTTCCCTCTCCTTCATCCATTCAATCTTTTGGTAGCAGAGATGTCAGCTGTCTTGCCATTATGCTCTGACTATTTTTCCTCCTTAAATCCTTTTGTCTGTCCATTATCATCCTCTGCTTTAAAAGGATGCTCTAAAACCCATTTCCTGGAGCAAGCTCTCAGTTGCCTTTTGGCCTTCTCACAGGCAGGACATACGTTCCTTTTCTTCCCTGTGAAGTACCTTGGCAGGTGTTTATACATCAAAGATGCGTTGTTTCAATAAATCCAAGTTGTTGCCTGTCTTAATCATCCAATAAGTTTCAAGGTTTTCTTTCTGGGTTTTGTGAAGTTTTAGGCTGTTTTTAGTATTAATTCAGCTTGGAACCCAGTTCATAAACTAATTTTCTCTAGTTTCTGAATAAAATGTGGGTTCATGTTGTCTGATCCAATCTTGCTGTGTGTGCTGCAGGAGATTCAATACATCATACCATGTTTACACAAAGAACAGTTCTCAAGAGAAATGCATTTTACCCCTGTGACCAAGTTTATTTTAGAATATTGAATTTCAAATATTCCACTGTGCAGATGTTTTGTAGCTATCTTTTGTGGTTGTCTGACCAGTAAAGTCATGCCTGAGCTCAACAATATGTAAATGGCTGTACAATTAAGTTATAGTAGGTTGTTTAAATTGCCTGTAAATTGTGTTGTATTTTCTTCTGCTCATAGACTGTTATTTATAGATGCAAAACAGCAGTGACAACCTTCTGTCAATTTTACAGTTAGCCAGTGCTGAGTGTTCTCTCAAACAGCTTGGTTATTATTGGAATGCTGGGGAAATCCCCTGCTTGACTCTAATACAATGTCCTGAACCAGAATCTAGACATTTTTTAAAGTGGGGGGCTCAGGTTGTGGAATTTATACCTGCAATTCTGTGTAAGAAAGCCTTTTTTTGTCTTAGAAACATAGGAAATAGGGGCAGGAGTAGGCCATTCAGCCCTTCAAGCCTGCTCCGCCATTCATTATGATCATGGCTGATCATCCAACTCAGTAGCCTGTTCCCGCTTTCGCCCCCATACCCTTTTAATTCTTTAGACCCAAGAGCTATATCTAACTCCTTGAAAACATACAATGTTTTGGCCTCAACTGCTTGCTGTGGTAGTGAATTCCACAGGCTCACCACTCTCTGGGTAAAGAAATTTCTCCTCATCTCAGTCCTGAAAGGTTTACCCCGTATCCTTAGACTATAACCCCTGGTTCTGGACTCCCCTACCATCAGGAACATCTTTCCTGCATCTACCTTGTCAAGTCCTGTTAGAATTTTATAGGTTTCTGTGAGATCCCCCCTCAACTCTTCTGAACTCCAGCAAATATAATCCTAACCGACTCGATCTCTCCTCATACATCAGTCCCACCATCCCAGGAATCAGTCTGGTAAACCTTTGCTGCCCTCCCTCTATAGCAAGAACATCCTTCCTCAGATAAGGAGACCAAAACTGCACACAATATTCCAGGTGTGGCCTCACCAAGGCCCTGTATAATTGCAGCAAGACATCCCTGCTCCTGTACTCTAATCTCTTGCTATGAAGGCCAACATACCATTTGCCTTTTTTACCACCTGTTGCACCTGCAAGCTTACCTTCAGCGACTGGTGTACAAGAACACCCAGATCTCGCTGCATATTCCCCTCGCTCAGTTTATAGTCATTCAGATAATCTGCCTTCCTGTTTTTGCCACCAAAGTGGATAACCTCACATTTATCCACATTATATTGCATCTGCCATGCATTAGCCCACTCACTCAAGTTGTCCAAATCACCCTGAAGCGCCTCTGCATCATCCTCACAACTCACCCTCCCACCCAGTTTTGTGTCATCTGCAAATTATGAGGTATTACATTTAGTTTCCTCATCTAAATCATTAATGTATATTGTGAATAGCTGGGGTTCCAGCACCGATCCCTGCAGTACCCCACTAGTCACTGCCTGCCATTCAGAAAAAGACCCATTTATCCCTACTGTTTCCAGTCCACCAACTAATTTTCTATCCATCACAATACACTACCCACAATCCCATGTGCTTTAATTTTACATGCTAATCTCTTATGTGGGACTTTTTCGAAAGCCTTCTGAAAGTCCAAATAAACTACATCCACTGGCTGCCCCTCATCAACTCTACTAGTTACATCCTTGAAGAATTCTAGTAGATTATGTCAAGCATGATTTCCCTTTTGTATATCCATGCTGGACTCTAGAATTTTCCCCACTACTGACATCAGGCTGACTGGTCTATAATTCCCTGCTTTCTCGCTACCTCCCTTTTTAAATAGTGGGGTTACATTAGCTACCCTCCAATCTGTAGGAACTGTTGCAGATTCTATAGAATCTTGGAAGATGACCACCAATGCATCCACTATTTCTCGGGCCACTTCCTTAAGTACTCTGGGATGCATACTATCAGGATAAGCCAAAGTGCTTTGCATCCAATGAATTGCTTTTGTAGTGCACAGTAAGATGACGCAAACAGCAATTCATTCTTGGTAATGTTGGTTGAGGAACTAAATGTTGGCTCGGACAGAAGGAGAGCTACTTTCTCTTCAAATAGTGCCATTGTGTCTCCTCCATCCACCTGAGCAGATGAACAGGGCACCTCAGTTTAACATCCCATTCAAAAGATGAGCTCACACCCCACTCCAGGACTTTAGCACAGTCTAGGCGGACACCTTATTTATAGTATTGAGGGAGTGTTACATTGTGTGAGTGTCATGAGTCATTCTTTTTAACTCCAAGGTAAGAGTTTTAACTGAACCAAGCAGCTGCTACTTGCAGCATATTACTGATATTGACTGGGTAGTTCCAAATAGAGGTTAAAAGCTGGGGGAAATTCAGAGAGATTGCCATAAATTGCTTTCAGACTTTCTAGGAATGCATTCACTGAAGCCTGAAATATGGGTTAAATGACGACCCTTTTGAATGATGCAGGGAACATAAAGGTGAAGTGGAAGACATTGTTCATTTGATAATCTGCTTTTTTTGTGTCACCATTTTTTTCCCTCTCCCCTCTATCCCCCAGCCAATCTGTCAGCTTCACATGCTGGTGTCTGATGGACAGAGTTTGAAAATTCTGTCCAAGGCACAACAGTTGCTCTGTTATTTGGAAGTTCTACTCGCCTTTAATGAAAAGGCTATTAACACATGAGCAGCAGTTTTTATGATGTGCTTATTGGTTGATTTAATGGTACACACTGCATGATTAAAAATGTGCAGGGTCGCTTTAAATCACGAGGAATGCTGTAGTTTGTAAACAACATGTTTGTAGGCAGTGTCGATCTTAGCAAGAATGTTAGTAGGGTGGAAATGAATAGTACATAAGATCAAAATAGATTTTAATCATAACTTCAAATTTTTACTGTTTTTTTTGTTCTCTGTCACATTCTTCACTTACCTGCTCTTCTGCCCCCCCTCAATGAGGGTATGGTTCCTTTGGCAGTGATCGCGGTGCCTCACTGCACTGGTTGTAATTTGCAAATCTTGGTCATGTACTCACTCTTCCCCCCCCACGTTCTCTCTCTCCCGCCCCTCTCTCTCCCGCCCCCCTCTCTCCCGCCCCCGCCCCTCTCTCTCAATCCCGACCCCCATACTCCCCCGTTCCACAATTCTGTACCTCTCCCTTTTTTACTTTTACATGTATGTTTGGATGTTTGCATTCTTGTGGATCTAGCTGTTAACTCAAGCTTTGTAATAATGGAGTTGTTGGTAGATATTTCTTGAGGGAAGAGTATAATGTTGACTGAAACCATTTAGTTCTATTATTTGTTCGCCCAATTTTCCCCTCTTGACGTACTAGTTTAATTAGTAATCATGTAACCTGTATTTATAAAAATAAATACTTTAGCATGTGAAGTCTTTCAACTTCATACATAAAGTGTTGAAAAGCTTTGTGGAGATTTTTATCTCTATATTCACAAATGAATCTCTTTAAGAACAAGCTTTTCTTTTCCATTATGCTATGGCACTGAGCCACAAAGACCAGGGAGGTCCTTGGTTTGAACTCTGCTTTATGCTGAGCTGAGAGAGAATGCTGCTATTGATCTAAGCATTGCTGGGCAGGGTAGAGGAATAATTAGCCCTGTAGCTTGACACAGTAAAAGCACCTCCTTTATTGCTCCCTGCACCCATCCATCTGCTGCTTATCCTTGTAAAGGAGGTGGCATAATTTCTTCTGCTTCGCTGTGGAGCAGGCACTAGTCTTATTTGACTCCACCTTCTGACGTGTAGAATCTTGGGTGAAAATAAGGAGCTGGCCTATAACTCCTACACCATTATCCTTTAAAGCATCTCTACCCCTGCCTGAACCCCTTCCTCATTTTTGAAAGTTTTCCTCCCATCACCTTAGGGTCCACTTCACTCATTACTATTTTCTGACTCTGAAGATGTCAAACCAGCTGCAGTGCCATGTAGTACTGAACTGGCTACCAGGAGGCATTTGTGAGGAGAGTGTGGGTTGTTCTTGCTCCAGGGATGTTTTTGTGCCCTTACTTGGTTCCCTGCCAATCAGTTTGGTTGCCATTGCCAACTTGGCAATATGGGAGAACACAAGGACAAATTGTGTGCTGCCATTAAAAGGTACAGCATGTCCATGCATACAAAAGGAGGCAGTTGGGGTTGGCACCAGCTTGTCTGCACTTCTGTGTTCTTAAACCTTACCTGGGCAGTGCACAAAAAAATCGAGGAAACTGTTGCTTTTGCATCTATTTTATTGGACAAAACCGATTTCTCACTTACTAGTTAATTGAACCTGAGAAGATCATGTATGATTATATTTCTGTTTTAGCTAATGCATTGGTGTACATTCAGAAGTATTTGGTTAAATTTTGGATTGTTGGAATACTTGAGTGAAAATGCTTTTACCGAAGTCTGATAAGTCTGAAATTGTAGATTGTTGGAAAAGGAATACTGGAGCCTTAAAAAGCAATGCTGAAACCAAGTTGCAATGGCGAAGCAAAGATTAATTTGTGGGAGTGCTGCTAGCAAATTTGCCTGGTAAACTGAAGCTGTGCAGTGATCACGTGAGTCCTTTCAGGCTGAGCCACAGCAGATGTTTGCTTGACATGTAAAGGATGCAATTCTCAAAGCCTTGTCTGGCAAGCCCATGTACTAATTGGCAATAAATATGCCTTTTGTTTAAACTATAGTTTAAATCTGATGCCTGTTTCCTTAAATTCCTAAAGTGGTTACAGCTACTTCAGTTGAATTGTAGCCTGCCTCAGACTGGAAGAGCTTGCATATGTTTTTTTTTGCAAAAAAAAATCGCCTCTATTTGCATTCGCACTTTGGATTCCTTAAGCCAGTGAGTTGCTTAGCTCACCTGGGTCATGTGGTGCAGCATTCAACAGCAGTGAAGAATCAGGCTGATGGAAGTTGAAATCAACGGGGGGTTCATCTCGAATTCTGCTTTAGAGGCTCGCTAAGCAGGCCAGGAAATGCCATCGGCAGAAGCTGTGATGATGTCTACCGTTCACCACCTGTCCTCTACCACAGTCCAAGGTGCACGATCCAGGAGAAAATATAGATTGTTTAGCAAGGATGTCGAGAAGGGCTATGTACTGTTAAACCGTCACTGTTGATGTGTTTTATGATCTTAAAAGCCGTTAGCTTGCATAGGTCTAAAGCAGGGCTCACAGCAGACGTGACTCCAGTAGTAATTCGGTAAATAATAGCTTGAATGCTCTGTGCCGCATTCTCTCTGTCGATATTGTGTAGCCTTTGACTACCGCTGGTGTATGTGTGTTTAACTCATTCCTAGCTTGCAGCTGAGCCAGCTCACTGTCTCCATTGATGCTCATCTTCAAGAATGCGTTACGCACTGCTGTATTTTCATGTGTGTGACATTGTGTTGTATCGACTTTGTCTCCCATATTTTAATATTGTGTATTGCAGTTTATGTTCATGGCAGCGCTGATTGCAACAAAGCATATGATTCTTATTGGTGAGCAGGGTTTGGGCATCATTGTATCATTTCAAGCACTGACCTTTTCTTTCATGGTAACATATTTTATTAACCCTTTAGAGCAATTTTGGTGACCAGCCAGTTTGTTCAGCATTATGTACTCATCAAAAAAAGCAGATCTTCTTCCTCAGCCAATGTAATCTCCATCCAGGTAATAACCTGGAACTCGTTGCCTACTAGGTTGGTGGAAGTGGAGATGGTCAATGATTTCAAAAGGAAATTGGATGGGCACTTGAGGGAAATAAACTTGCAAGGCGACGGGGATCAAGCAGAGGAATGAGACTGACTGGATTGCTCTAATGGCTGCTTCCTGTGTCATTACGACTCTGACTGACTTAAAACAAATACTATCAACTGATTTGTTTGTCAATAAATCCTGCAGCGGAAAGACAACCCATCTTATTCCTTTTTCTAAAAAAAAATAAAATTGTCCCCATGTAGCATTATACAAGATGCAACATTTCTCCTCTTGAAAATGATGATTCATTGCTGGGATGGGTTCCACAATCAGTGGTGGTCTTTCAGTAAATTGTCCTTTCTCTTTGAGCCTGAGCAGAGTGTTTTGGGGCTATTTGAAGTGTGAGATTACAGCAGTGCTGAAACACTTAATTGATTTTGTGATGTGTAGCAGAATTGTTTGACGATGTAGTTGAGAACTTCTGTATATTCATCTCGTGGTCTGACGTGTGAATGTTTCAATTTTCCAGTGTCTGGGGCTTGTACAAAGAGTAAAACAATTTAAAAGGTGCCACCAGTGTTGATGTATTTAACACATTCTTAGTTCATTGTTTGGTTGCGTCAACTTACTGTCTTCACTGGCATTCAGATTATCAAGGAGATGTATTCACTGTGTGCTGCAGTGTTTTTTTTAACATATGTAGTACAGTGTTATTGTCTTTTCTAAATGTAATCTTGTTCACTGACCATGTTTTGTTTTCTTTCCCCTCCCCACCCCTCCCAAACTCTCTCCTGGGTGTTGGGTGACATAAGCTTTCTGGTGTTTCTCCCAGTCACCCATTTTTTCTTGGGTGATTCTGGAGAGTGATAGGCTGTTTCATCATGGAAGCCATCACAGCTGAATCACATAGTGTCCTAGCTATATACCCACATTTGCACTTTTCTTACAAGTGTCACTGGCTGATGAGTAGGCGCAGGAGCCTGGTTGATACACAATCAGCTTGGGCTCAGAAGCCCATTGCAGTGGCACTGCTGAGATGAACCCCCCATTTTTATTATGTCCAGGTAGTAAGTGGTATGGGTGGCTTCCACTTTTTACCTCCCACTGATCACAGATAGTGTTTTGTTATAAATGGTGTGTTCGTCCCTGTTTTTAGGGTTAAATAAACAGACAAATGACAGGTTTTCTCGTAGGTTTAAAAAAAATAATTTTTTAAAACAATTCCTGAAATGGTCGCAATCTCACCCCCATATGCATTCTCTCACACATGTATACACAGGAATAGATAGAGAGAAAAGGGCAGGGTGCAGTTAAAGTCCAAATTACTGTACAAGAGTCCATTGCTTAAAAAAACCTTCAATTTTTTCCGGAGGAAATTTTATAATTATGTTGCAGGCCTGTCTTGGAGTGGCTGAAGTGTTGTAGTCCTCTGCCCAAAGTTGGTAGTGTGAATCCTGGTTTACTTTCACAGATGGGGAGTCTCAAAGTCACCTTGCAATTTCTCTGATGCAGTGGTTCAAGTTGTTATTCAGCAGGGTTCTTCTGCTTAGCTGAACTGTATCTCTTAGCCTCTGGCTGGAACTGGCTTTCTGTGGTCATTGATCTCCCCTCTCTCTCCAAACAGCTGCCATTTAAGGTAAAAACTCATGACATTTGAGTCTGTCAGGTGACAAAGGGCTCTCTCCCCTGGTGTGATAAGGAAACCATTCCTATCTGTTGGCGTCTGGATGGGGTCATTGTGTTACAATGGTGCTACTTCACATCCTATTCATTTTGGTTTGGGCTGTGGAGTCAGTCTGTCTACAGAACCTTTGTTAGTCCCGTTCCTGTAGGTAGGAGTCATAAACATGAAATGTGCCTCTTTCCATTTCAATGTGTTTTCCCCAAAGCTAATTCAGTCGCAGTTGGAGTTTCGTCTTTGCAGGCGGGCTTGCTTATTGATAAAACAGGAGGGGTCACTTGACCTCTACTCCATTTTGTCTGTGGTACAAATGTGCCCATTTTCTTATGCGTCAGTTCAACAGTTGATACTTATTTTCTAATTCCTCCAGTTCATTGTTTATTTCATTATGGCTCCTTCCGAGCATAACAGCTGTTTCACCATATACAGAATCTGGAACTTTCTTTGTTTGGCTCAGTATTACACCATTTACTTGCTGAACCATGAAGGCATGGACCTACTAATCAAAGGAGTTATATAAAGATGGAGATACTGGGACTGTTTGCACTGTGTCAGAGAAGGCTAAGAAGAGATCTAATAGTGTTTTTTTTAAACACTCTGAAGCCTTTTCATTGGGGGACTATGGAAAAACAGTTTTCCCGATTGGGGATTATGTGGTGAGAGAGGTCATTAGTTTGAATTCATCACCTGAAGTGGTGAGAAGTTAGGGGAATTTTTTTTACACAGTTGTTAGAGCATGGAATGTTTTGTCACAGGGCGTAGTTGAAGCAGAGACAACTGGACTTTTATTGGTAATCAGATAAATGAAGTACAGGAAGATGGAAGGGGTGAGTGAGGAAGTGGTATTAGTTTTGGATTGCTTCAGCAAAGCTTGAACAAACACAATGGGTCAAATGGTTGCTTTCTGTGTTGCAAGTTGCTCTACTTCTTCTGGACGGGATATTAAGATGGATGCTGATACGGAAAACCATTAGGGCTCAACCATCCAAAAAGTCCCTACAACGCTCCAGGGAAGGAGGATTCTTAACTTGCTGTTGCTATGTAAATTGCAACAGAAGAATTACAGTGAAAGGCTCTTATGCCGTTTGATTTTTTTTTGGGGGGGGGGGGGATGTGATTCTTTATATTCCATAGTTTACATCAGAATGGAAATTGTGATCAATTGACTATTAAATTACATTACTCATCAGAGAGTGCACTTCAGGTTGCTCAGGTTTAACTGCAAACTTAATGCTTTTTATAGATTTAACCACTCCTTTACAACAGCAACAACATTTCTGTAAATTCTGAGTGCAACAGCACATTCTCTTGTCTGACTTGCTGGGCTTGTTCATCTTTTCAGTATTGCAGTGAACAATCGGAATGATTCTTTTTCCTTACTTCTCAACACGCGCAAGCCCCACCCCCACCCGCTGCTACATTCTCCCGCGTGCTCTACAAGCCTCCGTTTTTATATCCTGGGGCTGATTTCACAGGCATCCTAATATACCTAAAACAACTCCCATAAGCTGTTGTGTTTGTATCTATACTCCTCTCCATTTGTAGGGAAGGTCTGTTGTACAGGTTGGTGAGGGCAAAACCATTTTTTGGACTCGGTGCATCCAGGTCAAGTTGCTGGCAGCTAGAAAATATAGCCTGCTCTATTTATATTATCTTTGGGGGCTCAAATGGCAGTGTGTGTGACCTCTGGAATCAGCAGCGCCACATAGTTTACAGTCTTGTTAGTCGATGTCAGGACTGTAGGTAATGTGGTAAAATAACCACATACAAAACTAACTACCACTAACTGTTGGCTTGCTGGAAACTTGTGGAAATCAGTTGGAAAATCCACCACTTTTTCCTTTGTCATTAGCTTTAACACTTAGTTACAGAATACTCAGGAAGTGACAAGTGAAATGAAGAATAAACATGACTTTATTGATTTTAAAAAAACTTAGAAAACTGGGAGGCCATATATCTGATGCTCCATCTTATGGTTGATGGAATGCAAGATGCGTAATAGATTTTTTAAAAACATAGATCCCATTGTTAGACACTTGCTCATATAAGTGGACCTCTGTTGTGTATATGTTGGAGTCACTGCAGAAAAGTCAATAGCATGCTCAATATCTCTTGTTTGCCCCTCTGGTCTATCAAACCCTACTCCATGGCTCAAATCTAGACTGGCACTCCAGTGCAATACTCAGGGAATTCTGTATTGTTTGAGATGCTAGCTTTAATTCTCTAGCAAACAAATGGCACAGATAAGATGGGTCAAATGGCCTTGTGTGCTATATATTTCTATTGTCCTATTACAAGAGGATTAATTCCATAGATTAAATCCTTGATTTTGATCCACTTCACGGGTTCTTTGGAATCCCTTAATCCTTGAATAGGTCATTTGACTAATTGCTGTTTGTCGACCACTTGGGGAAGCATCCCAGTCGTTTAGTGTCAAATGGATCTCCCTGTGAATTCAAGATGGCTGTACGTGCTATGGCGAATGACACAGCCTGAGAAAAATGTGTTCACCTGTTTTGGGCATGGTTAATTTTTATGAACTTGGGTTCCCTTTCTTGAATATATTGGCAATATTTTTTTCAGCACTACTGTGCCAATTTAATTCATGCCTCACTAATGTATATGTAGCCTGCATAAATGGGATATAGACTATAGCTTAGATTTTCTTGCTGATATTACTTTAATGCTGGCAGTAATTCTGGGAGTGGGCGGCACAGTGGCGCAGTGGTTAGCACCGCAGCCTCACAGCTCCAGGGACCCGGGTTCGATTCCGGGTACTGCCTGTGTGGAATTTGCAAGTTCTCCCTGTGTCTGCGTGGGTTTTCTCCGGGTGCTCCGGTTTCCTCCCACAAGCCAAAAGACTTGCAGGTTGATAGGTAAATTGGCCATTATAAATTGTCACTAGTATAGGTAGGTGGTAGGGAAATATAGGGACAGGTGAGGATGTTTGGTAGGAATGTAGGATTAGTATAAATGGGTGGTTGATGTTCGGCACAGACTCGGTGGGCCGAAGGGCCTGTTTCAGTGCTGTATCTCTAATCTAATCTCTAATCTAGTAACCCATTAAGATAATGGGTCTCCATCTCCATTGCCATCAATGAGTTAAAATGATAATGCCAACCCATTCAAAATAAATGGGTTACTGCCAACACTAAAGTAATGTAGATCAGAAAATCTAGGCCACTGTGTTTCAGGGAACCATTTTAGTTGATAGGCAAGTTAACCATTCCATATGCCAATCAGTGAGGGATCTGATCTTTTGAATAGATTTTGTTTTTGAGTGGTAGTTTGGTGCATCACCCATGACTCCTTAGTGCTTGTCCTGTTGGTTCAAAGGATAGTACTGAGTTCCCCCAAAACTCACTCATTGCTGATGATGCTCCCATTATAGAACTATTGTATAAGTCATTACTGTGGTAGTGGTATTCCCAACCTAAAAAGATAGCTTCAAATGTTTGGATTGGTTGAGATATCAATTGCGGAGACATGATGAAACGCTTTTTTGTTTGGGGTGGAAAATGCACACTTTTATCAGTTTCCTTGAAATGTTTGCATTGAGGAGATTTAAGATTGGAATAATCTCAGTTCATACGGTGAACAAACTCAAAGGACAAGGGCAAAACACATTTGAGGGTTTCTAGTGAAGAAAAGACTGGAGGTTAAGAGTCACCAGTCATTGGAAGCAGAGTTTATATTTCAGTTTAAATTTTGCTTTTCAGCCTGTGCAGGATTCTATCTCCTGAACTCTTATTTGGAACCGGAATAAGCCATTTAGCCCTTTTGAGCCTCTTCTGCCATTCACTGAGATCAGGGGTGATCTGTGACCTAACTCCATATACCTGCCTTTGCTCCATATCCCTTAATATCATTGGTTAACAAAACTCTCTTAAGCGCAGCTCCAAATTTAACAATTGATCTCTCATTAATTGCCGTTTGAGAATGAGTGTTCCAAATTCTACCAACTGTTGTGTGTAGAAGTGTTTCCTAATTTCACTCCTGAAAGTTCTAGCTCTAGTTTTTAGTCTGTGCCTCTAGTCCTAGACTCCCCAACCAGCAGAAATAGTTTCTATCTACCCTGCCTGTTCCCTTTAACATCTTGGAAAACTTTGATCAAATCATCCCTTAACCTTCTAAATTCCAGGGAATGTAATCCCAGTTTGTTTAATCTTTCCTCGTAATTTAACCCTTGAAGTTCAAATATCATCCTGGCAAATTTAAGCTGCACTCCCTCTAAGACAAATCTATCTTTCCTCAGGTGTGATGCCCAGAACTGCTTGCAGTACTCCAGGTGTGGTCTAACAAGGGCTTTGTTTAGCTGGACTTCTAACCCCTTGTATTCTAGTGCACTCTAGACGTAAATGCCAGCATTAACCTTTTTGACTATTTTCTGTACCTGTTCATATTTTAATCTATGTACCTGGGTCCCCAAGTATCTTTGTACCTCCACCTAGCTACACCTAGTTTCTAGCTTTTCACCCTGTTGTATCCTTGTAGGTCCAAAGTGAATGACCTCACATTTACCTACATTGAAATCCATTTGCCACAGTTTTGCCCATTCACTTAATCTATCTATGTCTTTATAACATTTTGCTTCCATCCACACTGCTTGCAATGTTGTCTATCTTTGTGTCATCAACAGATTTGGATATGTGGCTTTCCATCCCATCATCTAAGTTGTTAATAAATAAATATGTTGAATAGTTGAGGCCCAACAGAGATCCATGTGGGACACCACTAGTCCCTTCCTGTCAATTAGAGTACCTGCCCATTATCCCATTGGGCTCACCTTAAGTCACAGCTGCCGTTGTGGTTGATAGGCCCAGAAAAGTCCTCCATCCAGATGATGGTGCACCTGTGGGGTGTGTCCACACTTTCCTGGGTGTTTTGCATTTGGACAGTGTGGCCTTGTCTAGATTTTGGAAAGTGCCAAGTAGCCAAGACCCTTTTCCTGGAGTAGGTCTATACAATGAGACTTCCCTCACCAACATCACAGTGTAGCCATACAGAGGAAAGGCAAGCTGATACTGGAGGTAAGGTGGGAATAGACCACTGGCCAAAAGAATCTTCAATGTATGCTTTTTGAATGTAAAAAGCGAAAATTGCCAAAATGCGAAGCAGTGAATGATATATTTTTATTAAAAAACTGTGCTTTTGCAGGTTGTTAACACTGTTTACTGATGCCACAGTCTTTTAACCATGCAGGTCCTCTGAGCAATGGTCCCTCAAATGGATCGATACTGTCACCTGAGGCAGCAGTTGAAAATGGGAAAGAAGATGGGTCTCACACTTCACAGAAAGGAGATGGAAATGATGCAAGCTCATCAGAAAATGAAGATGGGCTAGTCAGAAAGAGGTTAGTGCTTCCTTATGTCAATTGGTTTTGTTCGATGGAAAAGTGAAGTGATCCTTCAGTCTTAAAGATCATAGTTTACTTCAATTTTAAAATACTTCCCAGAAATATTCATCTATTTGCTGAATAGAATAGCATTGATGCCTGTAGAGAAGTCCTTCTCCCAGATACTGGCGCCCAAACTTCACGCTGGTTCTGTTTACTTTGATGTTTATTTGCTGGCTTGTCCTTATTGAATTTTCTTGGCCTGGAAGGTCTTTTTTTCCTTTGAACTTTGTCTCTTTGATGGATAAATCCTAAAGCGGAACCCCAAAATGAAGGTTTGTTACTATCAGCAAGTGGGAAGATATGCAAATTACAGGAACGTGGATTTAAACACAAACCTGAGAGCTAGCACAGGTTTGTGGCCCACAAAGCCAAAGGCTTGGATACTCCTAGACAAGACCATTCTACCACTGAGGCAGAGAAAGGGTTGCATTTTTGAAAATATGGAGGATTTAACTCTCATCCTACTGAGTACAAATATTGTATGTATTTGATGCAGCTAGGAAAATTCTATGATAGACAGTTTATAAAGAGATTGTCACATTTTTGTCTTAGGGCCAAGAAATTTGACTTCATGCCATGGGAAGAGCCCAGGCGAATGATTATGGCAAATATTCATTCTATGTAAAGAACCTGGCTTGATGCCTCTATTTTATGTAACCTGGAAGAATGAACTACAAATATTTTTTCAAATGAGAACGTAACTTGTTAACAGTAAGTAATTGCCAGGTTATTGCTGAGCTATGAAATCAGACTTTAGAAAGACACACAAATGCAGTAAAGTAGTGAGTTTGAGTTGTTTGAGATAGGAATCTCAACAATATTTTGTCTTGCATTTTTAGGTTGATTGCATGACCACTTTTCCCTTTTTTCCAGGAATGCATTGAGTCGTCACTTATACTTTGTGTTAGCTTGAATCAGTTGGTAGCACTCTGTTCTCTGTCAGAAGGTGATAGGTTCAAGTCCTACTCCAGGAATTGAGCACAAAATCTGGGCTGACCCTTCAGTGCAATGCTGAGGGACTGCTGCATTGCTGGGAGTATTTCTGAGGAGATGCTAAACATGCCTATTCAGATGGACATAAAAGATCCCAAGACACTATTCATAGAGGAGCATTGATTGTGGTATCCAGGCTATCATTCCATCTTCAACCAACATCTCATCTCATTTACTGTTTATGGGACTTGACCCAAAATTGGCTGCCACGTCTGCTTATGTAATGACGGTGACTGAAAAGTTGCACCTGAATTCTTTCTCTCCCCTCTCACCTGATTTTCTGAAATTTAAATTGTGCACTATTTTTTGGTGTCAAAGGCCTTATCAGGAGAAGCAATTTGAATAGAAATCCCTATCCGTAGAAAGAATGGATTATTATCAATTACTTTAGAATTTTTGAAAGCTTCTCATTGACCTTCTATTTGGTGATGTAGAAGTGTTCTCTTTTCCAATGAGGACATGCCTAACTTGCCTAACCTTTCCTCATAACTCAGGGTACTTAGATATATTATCATCTTGGTTCTCTTACACTGCACCTTCTCGAGGCCAACAATTTCCTTCCTGTGGCAGTATTTAGAGCTGTATGTGTAGAGATTAAAAGTGAAGAGCGTGTTACAATTGTGGCATGATTTATCATAGAATCATAGAAAGTTTGCGATACAGAAAGAGGCCACTTGGCCCATCGTATCTGTGTCGGCCATTAAACGATCCACCCAGTCCAATACCACCTTCCAGCATTTGGTCTGTAGCCCTGCAGATTATGGTACTTGAGGTGCATATCCGGACTCCTTTTGAATGAACTAAGGGCTTCTGCCTCAACTACTCTTTCAGGCAGTGAGGTCCAGACCCCCACCATCCTTGGGTGAAAACATTTTTCCTCACCTCCCCTCCTAATCTTTCTACCAATCACTTTAAATCTATGCCCCTATTCACTGACCTCTCTGCTAAGGTAAATAGGCCCTTCACCTTCACTCTATCCAGGTCCTCACAATTTTGTACATTTCAATCAGATCTCCCCTCAGCCTGTCCAATCTTTCCACATAGCTGCATTTTTCCAGTCCAATCCTCATTAATCTCCTCTGAACCCTCTCTAGTGCAATTACATCCCTTCTGAGATGACCAGAACTGCACACAATACTCAAGTTGTGGCCTAACCAATGATTTCTACAGTTCCAATATAACCTCCCTGCTCTTACATTCTATACCTCAGCTAATAAAGGGAAGGATTCCTTTTGCCTTTTTAACCACATTATTGACCTGTTCTGCTACCTTCAGGGATCTGTGGACATTCACTCCAAGGTCCCTCACTTCCTCTACACTTCTCAGTATTTTCCCATTAATCGTGTATTCCTTTGCCTTGTTTGACCTCCCCAAATGCATCACCTCACACTTCTCCGGGTTGAATTCCATTTGCCACATTTCTGCCCATCCGACCAGACCGTCGATATCTTCCTGCTACCTACAGCTGTCCTCCTCGCTGTCTACCACTCGGCCAATCATTGTGTCGTCTGCAAACTTCTTTATCATGCCCCCCTACATTTACATCCAAATCATTAATATATACGACAAAAAGCAGGGAACCCAGTAGTGAGCCCTGCGGAACACCACTGGAAACAGCCCTCCAGTCGCTAAAACACCCGTCAACAATTACCCTTTGTCTCCTGCCACTGAACCTTGCTGCATTTCCCTGGATCCCATGGGATTTTATTTTTTTAAAGACAGTCTGCCATGATATTATACACTGAAATAAAATGGAAAACTTTTGTGTTCAGTATCAGAATATTAGCAATCGTTCTAACTTTTCCACAGTGGCAAAGAAATAGCTCAATTAGATTAAAATGAAGAAAGTTGCATGGTTTCACTATTTGATATCATTGTATCCTACACAGCTGTTATTGACATGGTCAGAAAGGACCTTGGATGAAGGGAGGTATTTATAGACCGCAGATGTGAGAACAGGAGATAAAGAACACAGTGTGGTTTTAGTGAAATATTAAAATACTTGGGCTTATTCAGAAAAAAAATCCCACAATTGCAGTGTGATTGTCAACAGTGACTAGTAAAATGCCATGGCTTTTTTGCTGCAGGCGTTTCCAGTGCATCTTTCTGGTTTTGCGCTGGGGGAGGCGGTGAGGGGAGAGGATAGAGGTAGCATGGTTCAACATTAAGCCCTCTGATTTTCCTTCTTTAATGTCTCTGCTGTTAATTGGAATTGATTGGATATTGGCAGTTGTTGAATTACAATAATAGTTTTTGAAAAATCTGGAGCTCTTAATTTTTCTTCTATTAAATGTAGCTTGAGGTTGATTGAAATATTTTAGTTTATAGCTTCTTAAAATGGAGGATGAGACATTTTTTTTAATTAAAAAAAAAACTCTAATACAAACAAGGGATTGTGACGAATTTTTAAATGGAGACAGCGAGGCACAGTCAGCTGATTCAGTCACCCAGAGGTCCATGCTTGTGTTGCAGCAGCAACAACACAATGCTACAACCATCTTTTGTTTAAATCCTGTTTCATATTGCAGAATGCTTCAAGTAGAAATAATTCTGTAATTATAATTGGTGCCAGTGCACCTGGACTGGGGGAGTGTGGGGAGAGATTTTAAATGTAATTTAATCACGCTAATCAATACCCTGCTGAAAAGGTCACTGATGATGCTGTGAAATTATCCTTTCCCCAGTCTGTTTGGCTCAGTACCATACAGGGTAATATCTTCACTGACTTGGCTTTTCTGGAAGCTGATTTTTCTTTTTTTTGTTCAATACTGTCTTCTTTCCTGCCCATCCATGCACTCACCCATTTTTAAAAACACATTTACAACCCCTATCGATTCTTTTGCAGCGAGTTTCTTCCTTTGCTAGAGACCTGCATTTAGACCTCTGCAGTACTATTTTGCAGAGGAACACTAGGAGCTGTGCAGAGGAGTGAGCATGTGGAACTTGTTACCATACGGAGTAGTTGAGGTGAATAGTATAGATGCATTTAAGGGAAAGCTAGATAGGACCCTGTAATAGAAGGTTGTGCTGATATGGTTCAATGAAATAGGGGTGGGCAGAAGCTCGTGTGGAGCATAAACCATTTGGATCGAATGACCTGTTTCGATACTGTCTATCCTATGGTGCTTTATTAGGAAATGCCTTTTCTCTCTGTTCTCAACCCCCCCCCCCTCCCCCTCCCCATTTCCTTCTCAATTCTTGAAAACTCTGTAGATAATACAACCCCGTGGTCTACTGCTTGAGAAGTGCAGTGCACGGGCACACTAGGAACCTTAGCCATGTGCCTTGAGAGTGACTAGAAAATTGTATTGTCTTTGCATCCTTTATTCTATATCTATTAAATACTTTAGTGTAGTTGCTTACAGTCTAGTTTCAAACTTGCCTTTCAGACAGCAAGGTGACTCTTCAACTGGGACTAATCTACTCCAGTCCAAATTTCCATCCTTTTTCCTCATTTTCATGCTTTTTCAATAATTATCCAGTCTCTTTACAAATGATGATACAGCCTTTGCCTCAAAAACTTACTGGTGGTCAAGAATTTTGTTCCAATGAACATCTGAGAAAACAAAACAAATCTTCTAACTTCCCTTGCAAGGTTATGTCTTTGTTTGCAAGCACAGTGTTAGCTATTCCACAATCAAGTAATTGTCATGTTGAACATCTCTGAATTACTGGCAGATTAACATAGTTCTCAGAAGGCACTGGGAGATGTGGCTTTTGAAGGTCTTCGAAAACTGATGGTACAGCTTCTAGATTTCTGCTGAAAGGATCTCCCACGTTTTGGGTTAAAACAACCACCCCATCCAAAAAAAAGCAAAACACCCAAGGCTCACATTACATCATTAACATTACATTAATTTCCCTTAAAATTATACACTGTTTATGATCCAGGTCTCAGCCAGTTCCAATCAACAGATCAGAAGTGAATTTGGTCCAATTTACACTGCATCTGGCCCCTATATGTGCTCCTTTATGAAATTAGTGTCCAACACATACTTGGCTTGTATACCCTTGAGTTTAGAAGATTGAGGAATGATCTGATCAGCGTATTTAAAATGATTAAGGGATTTCATGAGATAGATGCAGAGTACCTATTTCCTCTGATAGGGCAATCCTAAACAAGAGGGCATAATCTTAAAATTAGAGCGAAGCCATTAAAGAGTGAAATCAATAAGCACTTTTTCACACAAAGGGTAGTGGAAATCTGGACAGCTCTCCGCCAAAGGCTGTCGTTGCTGGGACAATTGGAGCTTTTAAGACTCAGATCGATAGATCAAGATCTACAGATTTTTGTTGGGTAAAGGTATCAAGGGATACGGAGAAAAGGCAGTTAAATGGAGTTGAGATACAGATCAAACATGATCTAACCGAATAGCAGAAAAGGGTTGAATGGGCTACTCCTTCCTGTTCCTATGTTAGTCTGACAGAAAACCAGCAGATGGCTCAAATGAAACAATTCGTACAGTGCTGTGATCCACAGCTACGTCTTGGAATATTGGTGAGCTGCATATGTCTTTTGTATGCAGTAAGACAGCATTTAAAGTGTATTTAAGCAGCTGCTTTTTAAAAATTCATTCTTGAGGTGTTCCCATGAGTCTGCTGCCCTTGTCCTTCTAGGTGGTAGAGATTGAGGATTCGGAAGGTGCAGTTGAAGGAGCTTTGGCAGTACATCTTGTAGCTGGTATATATGCTGCCACTGTGCACCGGTGGTGGATGGGGTGCCAATCAAGTGGGTTGCTTTGTCCTGGATGGTGTTAAGCTTCTTGAGTGTTGTTGGAGCTACATTCATCCAGGCAAGTGGAGAGTATTCCATCACATTCCTGACTTGTGCCTTGTAAATGGTGGACAGACTTTGGGGAGTCAGGAGGTGAGTTACTCCCCACAGAATTCCTAGCCTCTGACCTGCTCTAGTAGCCACATTACTTGTGTGGCTGGTCCACTTCAGTTTCTGGTCAGTGGTAACCCTTAGGCTGCTGATGGTGATCTGTTTATTCAGAACTGAATAAGCAGATGCCATGTAAACAGACCTTTAAAAGGAGCTTGTCCACAGATAATATCTAGACCATCTCAAATGTTGTTTTGCATTTTCTGTCTCCAATATTTTACCCATCTCTTCTAAACTCTAACTATTTTCTGAGGTACAGTTACCCTCTGATACCGTGACCAAATGAACATTATTCATTTAACACACTTAACAGTACCAGTTAGGAAAATTTGACCTCGGTTAGGGATGTATAACCAACTAGAAGTGGGTACTTCTAACAGGAGTAATTTAGGGCGGCACAGTGGCGCAGTGGTTAGCACCGCAGCCTCACAGCTCCAGCGACCTGGGTTCAATTCTGAGTACTGCCTGTGCGGAGTTTGCAAGTTCTCCCTGTGACCGCGTGGGTTTTCGCCGGGTGCTCCGGTTTCCTCCCACAGCCAAAGACTTGCAGGTTGATGGGTAAATTGGCCAATATAAATTGCCCCTAGTATAGGTAGTTGGTGGTAGGGAAATATAGGGAAGGTGGGGATGTGGTAGGAATATGGGATTAGTGTAGGATTAGTATAAATGGGTGGTTGATGGTCAGCACAGACTCGGTGGGCCGAAGGGCCTGTTTCAGTGCTGTATCTCTAAATAAATAAATAATTGGATAGTGACCAGCAGTGGGATCCTTGGTCCTTTCTCCTGCTCCTCCTTGACGCAGGAGCACATATACATACCAGTTGTGGTGTCAATATTGCCTCAGCCATGATCAGCTAACTCAGCATAGACTGTGGCTAAAACCTCGCATCTATCTTCCTGGGCTGTATGAATCAACTATTCAATTAGTTGAGCCAATGAGTGAATATTTTTGATTTGTTTCTGACTTCAGAAGGGAAAAGGGCGTGTTATATGTACATGTTGTGGTACATTTGTGAATGTGTCTCCTCCACAAGCACATTTGATCCCTGTCTCCTAACCTATTTAGTACCAAAAATAATTAATGTTCGTTTGACTGATTGTTAATTACAGGCTTGTAGGTTTTCCTGTTTTGAGGCTTTATTTCAGGTGGTACAGCCCATTTTCCCTTCACCCCCTCCTGTAGGTATGCACCTACTTGTCTTCTCTTTCCTGTCCTGTTGCCCATTCAATTATTTTTGACAAAATATCAATCTGTGTCAGGAAAAGTTGCAGTTTTATAAACTGAGAAAAGCCTGCATTTCCTTAATGTGTGGAATTAATCTGCCAATATTTGTTCCTGCATTCATTTTGATTGTTGCTGTGAGAAGTCTTACCTGTTTACGTCACTGTACTAAATACACACAAAACTTATCTAATGGAAATGCATTAGGCCCTGCATAATATGCGTCTGTTTAATCTAACATCGGCAAATTATTATGCTTACAGTCACCATAAATGACAAAGTTCAAAGTATGCAAACTTGTCACTTCAATTTTAGTAAAGTGTAAAGTACTGGTTGGTGGGTGTGTGCAATTTTATGTATTTGCTCATTTGAACTATGGAAAAATGCACAGCTGTACAATTAAATCATCAATTTACGACCTTGACAAGTGCAACAGACCAATGTGGTTGTCAGGATTTAAAAAAAAATAGTACTGTATTAGGGATATATAGAAACCTTTCTGAAGAGAAATCCTGTTGGCAGCAGGGCTAGGTAAATACAAAATCAGGAGAAAAAGTAATTTGAAGCCAAGAAAAACTTGAGTGTTAGATAGCAGAATACATTTTGCAGAACAATCAAGGCCTGAGTAAACGATGAAAGAAAGTATTAGTCCATGTAAAAATGATGGCAAAGCAGGGGCGAGTAAATAACAGAATTATTTCAATGGTTAATTCAAATTTGTACACCGGAAGAGGAGGGAAAGTGCCTGCAGCACTTTTTCTGGAACAACATAGTAATGCAAGCTATGATTCTAAACAGGCATAAAATGCTAAATTGAGGGAGATTCATGAGGGCTAAAAAGGTGCATTTATGTAGCACCTCAGGATCTCCGGAAATCCCAAAGTGGTTTACTTTTCAAACACCAAACAAAATACTGCAGATGCTGGAAATCTGAAATAAAAGCAAAGAGTGCTGAAAGTACTTAGCATGTGAGGCAGTATTTGTGGAGACAGAAACAGAGTTGACGTTTCAGGTCCATGATGAAAGGTCATCTGCCTGAAATGTTGTCTGTTTTTATTGTCTCCACAGATGCTGCCTGTCCTACGGATTACTTTTTGAAAATGTTGGTGTTGTGCGGGCAAACACAGCACCCAATTTGTGCACGTCGCAGTCTAAAGTAAATGATCATGTATTCTGTTTGAAACATAAGATTTTGAGGGGGCTTAACAGGGTAGACTCTTGAGAGGATGTTTCCCCTCGTGGGGAATCTAGAACTCGGGCACAGAATTAGGTGTCTCTCATTTAGGACTGAGATGAGGAGGAATTTCTTCCCTGAGGGTCACTAATCTTTGTAATTCTCTACCCCAGAAAGCAGTGGAGGCTGAGTCATTGAATAAATTCAAGGCTGAGTTAGACAGAATTTTGATCTACAAGGGTGGTGGGGTGGGGGGGTGGGGAGTCCATGATCAGATCAGCCATTATCTTACTGAATGATGGAGCAGGCTTGAGAGACCGAATGGCCTAATCCTGCTCCTACTTATGTTCCTGGTAGTGCCAGTTGGTTAAAACACTGGAAAAAATCTTCTCAGCTGTAGTACTGTGGCATCCAAGTTGGAAGTGCAACGAAATGGGCCAAGCTGACACTTCAGCTTTGAAAAGTGGCAAACATAATTTTTTTTTAAAAAAGAAGCGATACACCTGGGACCTATGGCCCACTAAGTTTAATGTCTGCTGTCAGGAAAAGTCTTTGAACTGATCCAAAGATATAGCAGGTGAATGTAGGGAAAACATAACTTGTTAAGAATTAGTCAGTCTAGATACAGGAAATGGAGATCATGTTTAACTAACTTGGAGGAAGAGTTCTTCTCGTTACTATTGTAGCAAGATTGTGAATTCAAATATAAAGAAAAGAATACTTCACCCTCAGTGAAGGATGTTACTGACATTTTGGAATTTCATAAGATTTATGATGGTGCACATTGATGATTTAGGGAGCAAAGTCTGGCACTGTGTAGGATATAGAAAGAAAAGAAATGGAATGTATTTATAAAGAACCTTTCATATTCTCAGAATGATTCCAATGTGTGTCATGGCCATTTAATTTTGTTTGTGATGTATCACTGATTTGTGCATAGCAATATCTCACAAGCAGCAATGAGATAAGTGATCTGTTAGCCTGATTAGGTGTTGGTTGAGGGATAAGTATTGTCCAAGACACTGGCAGAACTCTGCTGCTTTTCTTCGAATAGTGCAATGGAATCTTTTGCATTCAACCAAATAGGTAGATGCGGGTCTTGCCCAAAAGATGGCACCTCCAAGAATGCAGCACTCCCTCAATAGAGATCTAAAGTTCTGAAGTGTGACTTGAATCCATAACTTTCTGACATAGAACAGCGGATTGCTTGAAATGCAAAACATATGAGTGAAAGCTTTTAAGTGGGTTCAGCCCCCCCACCCCACTCCGCCCCTCAGTCCTCCTTTTTTCCTTTTTTGATGCGTATTAATAACCTGGATGATGTTTTTATAGGCAGAGTCTGCAGCTGATGCCAAAATTAAAGGCAGGGCAAACAATGAACCAACTGGTTCAAAAAGATTTAGATCTTTTAGCTAACTGAGCCAATAGTACATTACAATTCAGAGTGGAAAATTGCAATATAGTTATTATGGAGCAAGGAGCCAAAGAGAGAACATGTGTTAAATAGTCCAAGTAGCATGCTTTAAAATAAAAACAGGAAGTGCTGGAAACACACAGCAGGTCTGGCAGCTTCTGTGGAGAGAGAAACCGAGTTAAGGTTTCAGGTCAATGATCTTTGAAGTGCTTTAACAGGATTTGATGGTGCAATTTACACAATAGCCTTATACCTCTGGGATTTGAAATCAAGTTGTGCTCAGATGGACTGGGTATAACTGTCCTGGGTTCAAACAATTTCAATGTGGTATATTTGGGATTTAGGGGTGGGGAGTGAATGTCACAATGGTGCAGTAGTGTAGTGCCTTTCTGTGATTGAGACTGAACTACTCTGGGGCTCTGCATCTGGCTGTGTAATGCCGACCTGGGACTGTTTGATACTGACACTGGATACCTGAAATGGGAAGAGTTCCAATCCCTCATTCAAGCATACCTGACCTTAATGCACAGTTTAAAAAAAAATGCTGATGAATTGGATCCAGAAGTTATAATGGATAAACCTATGAACTGTCAGCACGGTGCTTAGCTGGAGTGACGAGTATTGCATTATCAGAGGGATACAGTGTACTTCTAAAGCAGTATTATTACTATGTCATTTTTCTCGTGCCAGCCCAAAAATGACCAGATTGATTGAATTAATTTTCATAAAATAGGGCGGCACAGTGGTGCAGTGGTTAGCACCGCAGCCTCAGAGCTCCAGCGACCCAGGTTCGATTCTGGGTACTGCCTGTGTGGAGTTTGCAAGTTCTCCCTGTGACCGCGTGGGTTTCCACCGGGTGCTCCGGTTTCCTCCCACAGCCAAAGACTTGAAGGGCCATTATAAATTGCCCCTAGTATAGGTAGGTGGTAGGGGAATTGTAGGGAATGTAGGATTAGTATAAAATGGGTGGTTGATGGTCAGCACAGACTCAGTGGGCCGAAGGGCCTGTTTCAGTGCTGTATCTTTAAATAAAAATAAATAAAATGCATAAATTAAGAGTATAATCTGCTGTTCATAGAAAGGAGATTACCCTTGAGAGGGTACAAAGATTATTCCAGGTATCAGAAATTCAAGTGAGAAAAGATTAAGGATGTTGGTTTTTTTCTTTGGGGGAAAGAAAAGTTGACTTGGAACAGGTCTGATAGAAGTTTTTGAGATTATCAAGCAGAGCAATAAAATTTTGATTGATGAAAATTGTTCACTATGGCGAAAGATTCAGATATAAGGGAGCACCAGAATCTGCCAAATGTCTTATCCCATCTATTCATTCCATGAATTATATAAAATCTGATGCTCATTTCATCCCTTGACAAAGGTTTACTGCAGAGATCTTCTCTGTTCCGTCTCTCTCTTTCCCCATCCACTATCCCCCATCCCAGTAAGGTAAAACTGAAAAGAGAACAGAAAAACTTGCATTTACTTGAGATCTTAAAAAACCGTAGGATGTCCCAAAGTTCTTTGAGTACCTCATCTAATCTTGCATCCTAAATATTCATTTCTCCCCCCTAATACCTTCATGTCTGTTTTCCTTACATCTGTTTGTGGAGTGTCTACTTTAAAGGTATAGTATAATTACAAAGGCTGGGATTTTGTTGAGTTCCTGACGTCTGGCTCCGTGGTAGGGTCGGGGGTGCGGGAAGATTGCAGCGGCCTGTCACGGAGCCTGACTCCCAGATTGCTGGGCCCGATCTTCCTGGAGGTGGTAAGGCTCTGTAGTGGGCCCCCCCACAAACCATTTGTCGACGGGACCCAACTTTAAATATTTAAATAAAGGAAATTAATACATTTGAATACCATTCACCACGATCTTACCGGGTGTCTGAGACCTTCTTTGCTACAGATGGCACTCACGGGCCTTCACTTTCCCATCTAGGGAAAGCTAGTACCACTGAGGTGGGGAAGGGGGGAGCTGAGGATTTTTAATGAAGTTGGGGAGGGGTGGGGGTGGCGGCGGGTGAATGGGGTCAACTCTAGTGTGGGGGGAGGGGGAAGGGTGACTTCTGCACTTTGTGCAGTTGGTGAGGGGGTGGGGGAAGAGGCCAAATCTTCAATGTAAGTGTTTTGGGGGAGGGGAACGGGTCAGCCATTTATTTTCATTGTATTGGGGGAGAGGACGGGTTACGGGGTTCAACTCTGTAGTTTCTGTGCAGGTCTGACAGCCCCTAAAAATGGCGCCAGTGCCTGCGCAGAGGCAGCTGATGGCGTTCACTTCATCGCTGAGGCCGCCCCCACAATGTCATTGGGGGAGGCAGCCTGCTGTGTATTTAAATGAGCCCATAGTGGCGGTGCGCAGCCAGTGTGTGGGCCACCATTTTTCGCCCGCCACTGCTCCTGGTGGCAGGAGAATAAAATTCAGCCCAAAGGTTTTGTAACTGACATGACATCTCCAAAGTCTCCACAGTTCAGGAGCAATCTGGATCTGCAGCAATTGATGATCTCTATTTGTATTTATCTTTATAGCCCTTAAAGAAAGAATTTATATAGCACCTTTCATGACTTCAGGAAGACTTGAGTCATTTCAAAAGCACTTTAGAAGATTAAGTACTTTTTGGAGAGACACACAGCAGCCTATTTGCATACAGCAAGGTCCAACAAATAGTGTTGCAATAAATGACCAAATCTATTTTAGTGAGTTTTCTTGTGGGATACGTATTAACCAGGACACCTCTTACGCCCACCTAAGAAAGAGAGCGGATATTTTTCTCATCCAAAAGCATCCCTCACTGGTGTCGCCTAGACTACGTGTTCAAGTCTCTGACCTGCTGAGGGAAGAATGCAACCACTGAGCCAAGGCTGACTCCTTGTTTCTAAGATGCATCCCTTTTTTTTTTAAAGATGCCAATTAATACTGTGTTTAAAGCATTAACTGTTTTAATTGGAAGTAGGTTTTACATAGATCTCCCTACTAGCATGCTTTGCCGTCAGGCCCATACTCTCACCTACTCCACCCCTACAGTAGACTGCAAAAAATGTAAAAAGGGAGAGGGGGGGGGGGGAGAACTGGGATGGTAGGAGTAGGGGTAAAAAGCCAATTTAATACATAACTATAAAGATTCTGAAAAGAGCAAGTCCGATGGCAGTGCAGGAAAGTGGAGGTGGTAATAGTGCATTAAGTCAAAATTGCATTGCAAATTTAATCTGTTCTCACTGGTTTATTTTGGGATAAACCAGCAATAATTTTTGTAAAAGCAAAATACTGCAGATGCTGGAAATCTGAAATAAAAACAAGAAATGCTGGAAATACTCCAGGTCTGGCGGCATCTGTGGAGAGAGAAACAGAGTTAACGTTTCAGGTCAGTGACCTTTCATCATTCTTTGTTACAAAATGCATTGGAATATTTAAAAAATCCCTTCCATCTGTGGTTAGCAACCTCACAAAATGAATGATTGCTGATGGGATGTGTGTCATTTTCAGGTTCTCAGACTTAGCAATTTTGATAAGTGAACTAATTTGAAGTATTTAGCAATGCCACCTGATCTGGGTGGAGGAGGAGGGGAAACATTTGGAAGTTTCAGGTGTCTAGACCATATGCTTAAAATGGCAGAATACTAGGTATGTAGTAGTTCACTATAAGGGAATAAAATGGCAAAAATATCTGCACTCTTATTTCTAGTTGTACTCACCATCCTATGCTTATGCCCTAGTTATATTATTGGTAACTCATTACTATTGACTGGATACTGTTCTTGACCCTGTATGATAATGGACACTGTCACTACTAATTATGTAAGTGTACCATGATTGACTCATAAGTTGGATCAGTTGTGTGTTTAGGTCCGCAGATCTGCTGTATATACTCGGTTTAAAAAAAAAAATTGCTTCAAAGCAGTAGTGGTAGAATGCTGGACTTTATTCAAGGCCCCGGTCACTTCCACTCGTTTTTTTAATTTGCCCATTCTGAGTAGGTTTCTTTGTTGCTATCCTTGAGGTACACTTGAGTGAATTTTTGCCTTGGAATTATTTTGGAAAAGGGAAGACGACTGAAATTGAAACCTTCAGGATAACCAGAGAGACTATGACTGTTGTGAATCTACAGATGTTAGCAGGCCTTGGGCTTGTAGCCTGACAAGTGGTAGAGTTGAGCTGTATACAGTGGTGTGAAGTAAATATCTTGTGACTTATTTGAATGAAAGAATAAATTACACATCCAATTTTTTTTGTGTGTGCATATGTTCCTGCTAGCCAATATTACCAGATAGGGTGTTGCTGGTAATTATGCTGCTGATAGATAGTGGTTTAACTTAAGTGCGTGAGATACTTCAATTGTGATTAAAAAAAAAAGGGTGGGTTGTGTTCTCGCCACCCATCCACCCACAAGCTAGCGTGAGACTCCTACCATGCTATTACAACAAGCAGGCTGGCGTGGCATTGTGGTAATTAGGCTGATTCATGTGTTAGGAATGTGCCCAATATAAGGTGTAACACCAAAAGAAAACAAAGCAGTAGCTCTTGAGGCAGCAAATGTTAACCTCAATTGGAAAATGCAATTCTGTGTTTCCCACGTTTGTTTTTAGTAGAAAAATACGGTTGTTGGCAAGTCCATGGGTGAAGGCAGGTGATAGCTGATTGAGCAGAACTTTACTTGATCATTTATCAGGTATCTGAGAAGGTCACATGGAGAATAGGAAAAAAATAGCCAGCTTAACTGTTTGATGTAGCTATTAATTCTCTGGTTAAGTATCCTATCCTTATTTTGTAGGATCTGCAGATATTGGATTATAGGCAATACAACTAACACCGAATGTAATGAAATTCGATGTGGATTAGGAGCAGCAGGTGCACAAACCATTTTAAGCATATGCAACAATAACCATTTTCCTTCCAACCTACCATGTTGTTGTTTTAATTAGGAAATTGGCCTTTGCTTTGGTTGCCTCTGGCTGCTCCCTTTGATGAGAAAAAATTGGGGTACAGGTCTCATATGAGGTCCTTTTAATTAGTTGGTATATACCAAAAGAATGATGCTAAACACCTGCCGTGCACACAGTCTGAGATCTATTATTGAGGTTTGGCTCTGTGCCATGTTGAAGGCCAGTTCAAAATTTGGAGATGTGTTCTCCAGCACATGCGTGGAGTTTCCTGACCTTGTTTCCTACATTACAACAGTGACTGCACTTCAAAAGTACTTCATTGACTGTAAGGTGCTTTAAGACATCCAGTGGTCATGTAAGGTCCTATATAAATGCAAGTCGTCTTCTCTTGTGATGTGCTGCAGGGGACTGTAGAGGTGAATGCAATGACCTTTGCTCACAGGTGCACCTTGATTGTCCTGAGAAGATGGTGGCGCTAGGCTGTCTCCTTCAACTGCTAGGAGTAATTGTCTTTCCAACTGAGGTGCTTGCTGAACCAGTTGAGAAGGCAGCAAGAGTTAAATTGAGACTGGAGTTAGATGTAGGCCAGGTCAGGTAAGGGTGGTAGGTTCCCTTTCCTGAAGCACATTAATAAACCATTTGGGTTTTTATGACATTCTGGCACTTTTCATGGTAATTGTTTCCTGATGTCAGCACAAATGTTACCAGATTTACTGAATTTGCTATGATGAGACTTGAACCCTCAACTTCTAGGTTGCTACTCCAGCAATATAACCACACTGTTGTGGAAGCAGGCCATGGAATATCATATCATTCCACAGGCCCAGGATTGACGCAGAGCCAATTCTGTGAGTTAGTGTGTATGTTCCCTGTGACCTCCTTCATGACCCAATCATGTAGATGCATGGAGCTGGCGGCAAGTGTTTAGTGGGCCATAGGAGGGAATTGTGAGATCAATGTGCAAGCTGGAATTCAGGCCCAAAATTTTGGATTGTTTTTAATGTAGATGTCGGGTGTTATGTGTTCATATTTGGGTGTGTTGACTGTGGGCCTGCCATTATTATAGAATCATGAAGTTTACGACTCAGAAGGAGGCCACTTGGCCCATTGTGACTGTGCCTGCCAGCCTAATCCCACCTTCCGGCATTTGGCCTGTAGCCCTGCAGATTGCGGCACTTGAAGTGCATATCCAGACTCCTTTTGAATGAGCTAAGGGCTTCTGCCTCTACCATCCTTTTCAGGCAGTGAGTTCCAGACCCACTCAACCCTCTACGTGAAAACATTTTCCCTCATCTCCCCTCTATGCCCTAGTCACTGACTTCTCTGCTAAGGTAAATAGGCCCTTCACATCCACTCTATCCAGGCCCCTCACAATTTTGTACATTTCAATCAGATCTCCCCTCAGCCTTCTCTGTTCCAAGGAGAACAACAGCAGCCTATCCAATCTTTCCTCATAACTGCATTTTTCCAGTCCCAGCAACATCTTCGTCTGATCTCCTCTGATCTCTCTCTAGTGCAATTACATTCTTTCTGTAATGAGGTGAGCAGAACTGCACACAATACTCAAGTTGTGGCCTAACCAACGATTTTTACAGTTCCAGCATAACCTTCCTGCTCTTACATTCTATACCTTGGCTAATAAAGGAAAGAATTCTACGTGCCTTCTTAACCACCTTATCGACCTGTCCTGCTAACTTCAGAGATCTGTGGACATTCACTCCAAGCTCCCTCACTTCCTCTACACTTCTCAGAGTTCTCCCATTAATCGTGTATTCCTTTGCCTTGTTTGACCTCCCCAAATGCATCACCTCACACTTCTACAGGATTGAATTCCATTTGGCACTTTTCTGCCCACTTGACCAGTCCATCGATATCTTCCTGCTGCCTACAGCTATCCTCCTCACAACAAGCACAAGGCCAATTTTTGTATCATCTGCAAACTTCTTGATCATGCCCCCTACATTTACGTCCAAACCGTGACTATATGCCACAAAAGCAGGGGACCCAGTACTGAGCCCTGCGGAACGCCACTGGAAACAGCCCTCCAGTCACTAAAACAACCATCAACAATTACCCTTTGTTTCCTGCCGCTGAGCCAATTTTGTATCGATCTTGCTACATTTCCCTGGATCCCATGGGCTTTTATTTTTATTTTTAACCAATCTGCCATATTGGACCTTGTCAAAAGCCTTGCTAAAATCCATGTAGACCACATCAATTGCACTACCCTTATCAATCTTCCTTGATACTTTTTTAAAAATTCAATCAATTTAGTCAGACAAGATCTTCCCTTAACAAATCCATGCTGACAATCCTTGATTAATCCATGCCCTTCTAAGTGACAGTTTATCGTGTGTCTCAGAATTGATTCCAATAATTTCCCCACTACTGAGGTTACACTGACTGGCCTGTAATTATTTGGTTTTTCCCTCGCTCCCTTTTTAAACAAAGGTACAACATTAGCACTCCTCCAATCCTCTGGCACCACACCTGTATCCAGTGAGGACTGGCAAATGATGGACAGACCTTCTGCTATTTCCTCTCTTGCTTCTTTTAGCAGCCTGGGTACATTTCATCTGGCCCTGGAGGTTTATCCACTTTAAAGGATGCTTATCCCATTAATACATTCTCCCTATGTTTATCACATCCAATACTTCCCACACCTCTTCCTTGACTACAGTATCTGCATCATCTCCCTCTTTTGTGAAGACAGATGCAAGGTATTCATTAAGAACCATATCAACATTTTCTGCCCCTACACATAGGTTACCTTTTTGGTCTTTTGTGGGCCCTACTCTTTCCTTAGTTATTCTCTTAGTCTTAATGTGTTGATAAAACGTCTTTGGGTTCACCTTGATTTTGGTTGCTAATATGCTTTCATGCCCCTCTTAGCTTTCCTAATTTCCTTTTTGATTCCATCCCTCCGCTTTCCATACTCTCTGTCTTCTGTAGTATTGAATTCTCAGTGTCGGACGTAAGCTTCCTTTCCTTTTCTGCCTTATCTTACCCTGTGAGCTCCTTGACATCCATGGGGCGTTAGACTTGGCTGTCCCACCCTTTTTCTTTGTGGGAGCATGTTTACTCTGAACCCCTTTAATCTTGCCTTTGAATGCCTCCCACTGCTCTGACGCTGATTTACTTTCAAGTAGCTGATTCCAGTCCACTTTTGCTAAATCACTCCCCAGCTCAGTAAAATTGGCCTTGCCCCAATTGAGAACTCTTAACTCCTGTTCCATCCTTGTCTTTTTCCATAATTATGTTAAAACTGCCTGAATTATGATCATTACCACAAAAATGCTGTCCCACTGCCACTGCATCCACCTGCCCAGCTTCATTTCCTCAAACCAAGTCTAAAACTGCGCCCTCTCTTGTTAGACTTGCTACATACTGGCCAAAAAAGATCTCCTGAATGCACCTCAAGAATTCTGCTCCCTCAATTACTTTCACACTAAAACTATCCCAGTTAATATTGGGGTAGTTAAAATCCCCTATTATTACTGCCCTAATCTTTATGCACTTCTCAGAGATTTGCCTACATATCTGCTCTTCTATCTCCCTCTGACTGGGAGTCTATAGTACACTCCCAGCAATGTGATTGCCCCTTTTTTGTTCCTTAGCTCAATCCATATGTCCTCATTTGATGAACCTTCCAACATATCATCCCTCCTCACAGCTGTAATTGTTTCTTCGGCCAAAATTGCCACTCCTCCTCTTTTCTTATCCTCCTCTCTTATCGCGTCTGAAAACATTGTAACCAGGGACGTTGAGCTGCCATTCTTGTCTCTCCTTAAGCCATGTTTCTGTAATAGCTATGATATCACGCTGCCACGTGTCTATCTGTGCCCTCAGCTCATCTGATTTATTTGCTATACTCCTAGCATTGAAGTTGATACCCTTGAGCACTGCCAAACTCTCTCTCTCGTTATTTTCTAACCTTTGTTTCCTCTGCCTTCCACTCCATTAATTTTCTGCCATCCATTTTCGTTTCTGATTTTGTCCCAACTGAGTCTACCCTCGGGTCCCTAGTTTAAACCCTCCCCAACAGCACTAGCAAAATGTCCCGCAAGGAACTCCGTCCCGTCTCTGTTCGGGTGCAACCCATCCGGCCTGTAAGGGTTCCATCTCCCCGGAGTCAGTCCCAATGCCCCAAGAACTTAAAGCCCTCCCCCCGCACCAACTTTCCAGCTACGCATTCATCTGCCTTATCCGTCTGTTCCTGTACTCGTGCGTGGCAATGGGAGTAATCTGGAGATTACTACTTTTGAGGTCCTGCTCACTAATTTCCTGCCTAGCTCAGTAAACTCTTTCTGCAGGGCCACATCCTTCTTTCTACCTATGTCGTTGGTATCAACATGGACCACGACTGCTGACTGTTCACCCTCCCAACTCGGGATGCTCTGCAGCCTCTGTGACATCCTTGACTCTGGCGCCAGGGAGGCAACACACCATCCTGGAGTCATGTCTGCAGCCACAGAAACACCTGGCTGTTCCCTGACTATTGAATTTCCTATCACTATCACTCATACAGTCTTCCTTGTGTCCCCCTGTGTAGCTGAGCCACCCATGGCCTTGCCTCTGGCTGCAGTCCCCAGATGAACCATCACCTTCCTCAGTATTCAGAATTGAATACGTGTTGGAGAGTGAGAAGCACTCGGGTCTCCTGCACTACCTTCCTATTTCTTCTTGACAGTCTGGCAGTCACCCATTCCCCCTCTCCCTGCCTACTCTTAAGCTGTGGAGTGACCACATCTATAAACGTGCTATCTACGAAGCTCTCATCCTCATAAATGCAACACAGTGCCGCCAGCTGCTGTTCAAGTTCCAGAACCCGGAGCTCAAGCTGCTGCAACTGATGACACTTCCTGCACATATGGTCAGCCAGGGCACACTAAGTGTCCTGGAGTTCCCACATAGCACAGGATGTGCAATGCAGAGGTTGGAGCAGTCCTGCCATTCCTTTATTAGATATTAACCTTGGTACTCCAACTAAATACTGCTACTAATACTAATAACCCTACCAATGGTAATAAACATTACCAAAGGGGCGGCACAGTGGTGCAGTGGTTAGCACCGCAGCCTCACAGCTCCAGCGACCCGGGTTCAATTCTGGGTACTGCCTGTGTGGAGTTTGCAAGTTCTCCCTGTGTCTGCGTGGGTTTTCTCCGGGTGCTCCGGTTTCCTCCCACAAGCCAAAAGACTTGCAGGTTGATAGGTAAATTGGCCATTATAAATTGCCACTAGTATAGGTAGGTGGTAGGGAAATATAGGGACAGGTGGGGATGTGGTAGGAATATGGAATTAGTGTAGGATTAGTATAAATGGGTGGTTGATGGTTGGCACAGACTCGGTGGGCCGAAGAGCCTGTTTCAGTGCTGTATCTCTAAACTAAAGTAAACAAAGTAATAATAACCTTACTACTGCTAATACTAAACTTTACCAAAACTAATCTACCCTACCGCTATTCATATATCCTACTAATACTAAAGCGTTACCAATAGTAGTAATAAACTCACCACATTGACTCCGTTCCATCAGAATGAAAGTGACTGAATGATGAGTGCAGAAGGCGGGGTAGAAAAGGCCAGGCTTGATCTACATTGGAACTTGTTTGTGAAAACCTAGATCATTACTTGAGTCAGTCACTGCCATATTATGAAACTGTTTCCATTGAACTCCATTTTCTTAAACCGACTGTGAACCATTTTTATGCATTGGTATTTTCCTGTTGTCCTGTTTTTTTGCTGTACTGTATCGGACCATATCAGCAGTTAATGTGCCAAATTGTGACTTTTGCAGTGGGAATTGGAAGGATTGACAGTTGCATGCGAAATTAGGATAATCTGAAAATTGAGCCCCAAATTTCAATTCAGTCACTACTGTTTGTGTGATTTGACAATTCTGGTGTGAAGCCTCAATTTTTTGGTTCCTAGAAATGAATTAATGACCAGAAAAATTCCCAAATTTCTTCATATAACAAACCTATTTAATTATCTTCAGTGTCAATTCTTTATTCTTGTACTAATATAAAAGCAAAATACTGCAGATGCTGGAAATCTGAAATAAAAACAAGAAATGCTGGAAATACACAGCAGGTCTAGCAGCATCTGTGGAGAGAGAAGCAGAGTTAACGTTTCAGGTCTGTGACCTTTTATATGAAAAGTTCTGATGAAGGGTCACTGACCTGAAACGTTAAACTCGGCTTCTCTCTCCACAGATGCTACCAGACTTGCTGAGTATTTCCAGCATTTCTTGTTTTTATTCTATATTCCTGTACTTCTTGTTGAATTAGGGTTCTGTCATCATACTCACATAAATGTACAGTTTTACAGTTCCTAAAACTCTTGATTTGTTTCTGTCATCTTGTTGCATGTTTCCACATATGCAATTTTTCTGATTACATCACAGTTTAAGATACCTATCACATTTTGTTCCCTGTTTCTTGTCTTGCTACTGTAGCCACACTCAGTTTTTTTTCTCTTTCTGTCCCACCTCACTCCCTTAAGCACAGTGCATCGTTGAGTTTCAACTCATTGGCCTGGATTTTTCAGGGTTTTTGACAGTGAACTGTCGGCATTGGCTGTTGTTACCCCTCTGAAGTCGACTGTAACTTCAAGATCTAGTGCAAGCACAGAATAATGTGGAAATCCTGAAGTTGAGGTCTGCTGTTCCACCCCGTAAAAAGTCACATCTTGTTGAGTCAGGTGTAACAAGTTTTTAATGGTCATCTGAGTAATAATTATTGCTGAATAACAAATCTGGCGCTGAAAAAATAATTTTGTATTTGTGGACTGTTAAGTGTCACCATAAAGATTAATTACTAGAATTTTTTTTAAACAGCTTTTAATTTTTAAAAAAGTTTATCCATGATATTTCAGGTTCTCCCTTCTCCCCATGTTCTCCCAACTTTCATTGTGTATGTGAAATCTTTAAAATGATTTGATTTTAGTGTTTTTCATTTCCTGGTTGGCTCTCTGTGAGAATTCTTTAATGTGATTGGCTACGTGGACAGCCTGATGACATCACTGCAGCTCCACACTGGGAATCCCCATTAAAGATTGTGGTAATCCACTGCATGGCAAGAGGAGGTAAAATTTGCGCGAGAGATCGTTTGATATCTCAGCATGGCTTTCTTCAAGGTCAGTGGAGAGTGCCCTGGTTTCGCTGCTGAGTGCAAAATCCAGGCAATAGAGCTTGGAACCATCGTTGTCCTTATTTTCACTCTTCCTGTGAACTTTTTCTTTGATCCTAGGACTAATATGATTGGAACACTCCCAGGTATGATTTCATTAGAGCTTTATAGAGCAATTCTTTGGACACTGATTCTCTTCCACACTAACATTTGGTTTTCTTGGACAATTGCTACCACGTATTGAGCAAGGTTTCAGTATTTGGTTAACTATTTCACACAAGTCTTTCTCCCACTACACATTCTTCTATTGGTATGATGTACTTTGTAAAACTGGTTCCTTTTCCTGTGCATTTTGTAATATTACATTCATTTTGTGGCTCTGTTTTGTTGCATGACAGATGCACTGAGTGATATGAAAATTAAACACAAAGCAGGTGTAGAAATTACAGTGTGAGCACATCATAGATAGGAGATCAAGTTAATAAACTGGAATGGAGCGGAGAAAATGGAAAGGAGCAAAGTTGGGGACAGTTATGAGGCTTGCCATATTTCTATTATTGTGGGAATTCAGAAAGCTGCAGATGAATCACAATATTTGGACTAGTACAAAACCACCCCACCCCTACAACAAATTGTGCTTCTCGGACATTTCCGTCACCCCAAAAATTCCTGTTAGACATAGGATGTGAAGAATTTCAGCATTTACATTTGAGTATTCAGCAATTCAATGAATTGAGATACAGTTGGCTAAATTATGCAGAGGTCAATTTGTTTTCTTTATGAAACTTAAGTTATTTGAAGTATTTTTCCATCTGACCCTTGTGGTGCTATTTAATTACTTTTTAAGCAAATCGTAAATGGGCATTCTCTTCAAAGAAGTATCAACATATTTGCACTTGCCCCGCGTGGCTAGAATGTTAGAATTGCTTTTATGGATGATCAGTTGGAACACCTATTTTGACAGACTGCCAAGTTTGACAGGAATGTTCTACATTTAAGTTGCCTGACAACTGAGCCAATTCTATCCTTTTGCTCTCCCTGACTACATTTCTGAAACCAATAACAACTGCTGTGGTAAGAATGTGACCTGTTTGGACACATTTCTTCCCCGTGGAGATCCAACTACTGTGATGGAAAATCTCTTAAATCTTTCTCATGGAAACATGACGCAGCAAGATTCTTGCTTTTCCCACTTTCCTTCTCTCTGGTCTCTGAACCGCACACGTATTTGCTCACAAGTGCCTGCCAATACCACTCTGCAACCAGTTACTGGAAGGTGTGTAAGATATTTTTGATGACTGACCCTTTTATCCCCCTTCTTTCCCTATGTAATATGACATTGTCCCTTAGCACATTCCCCCTAACAGCAATGTTGTGAACTTGTAGATGGAGAATCTCCATCTGTTACCCCACAGCGCACTATATTGGAGCAATGTTGTGCTGGGTGGCACACAGTAATCTCTTGGATTCCTGCTGTACCTCAACAAAAGTCCTGGGCAATAGTGTCTTGAATATTTCGCTATTAGATTGCAAAAATTGCTTTGGGGGTTGAAGAAGTGAGAAAATGGTGTAGATTAGGAAAAGATCCTTTGCAGGAGTTGGAGAGAAGATGGTCCGTGTAAAATGAATATTTGACTCCACTGCTTTACAGTAAAGATTTTATCTTTTTCTTTATTGAATCGTGCAGAGTTTGTTCACTGTACACTGAATATTTAGAGTGCATTTACATATTTCACCATGTTGATAGCTTAAATGCAACTTTAATCCGGAGTTGTCCTTGATCTGACACAACAAAGCAGAGCGAAATTCCTTTTAAGAAGTAGTTTCAAGTCAGGCCGTAAGTCTAAATTTATACTACACAATTTTAGCATCTGTTTGAAATGAAAATTGATTTGCAACAGTGTTAAACTTACAGAGGCTGATGATGTGACCCTGTCTATGCAGATCTGGAATCAATTCCCCTGTGGCACTGACTCTGCCTGAGTCTGAAGAAACTGGCCATCTCAATATTTTAGTGCTGCTTGGAGGTCTGCAGGGGATTGTGGGCTGCCAGTAGGCGATGAAGTCCTGAAGGTTGCCTTCACTACACTGCCATTCCTTCCCCCAGCACCATCCCAACCGCTGATCTGTCACTGGGTACCTAAGACCTCTTACTCACCTTGGCTGTTGAAGGCTGAAAACTAGGGCAGCAGCAAAGGTGGGTGTGTTATGTTAGGGAAACCATGCAGCAGGTAAATTAACTCTTCCTCAATCTCGTCCCTGCAGCCTTAGTGTCTGGCGTCACTGGGGCACTTCAGCTGCATTATGGGGAGACTCACTAATTTAAATCAATCTGGGAGCTTTTAGGTGTCATGGTTGTATTTTTTGCATTGGGTTCCAGCACAGTTGGCACTGGTGTAGTGAATGGGATTTGGTGTGTGCTAAGCTTCAGGTTTCTATGCCCAGTGCACATGAGCAACTAGGTACCGATCATTGCATCCTTGTCTCTGCAGGACAAATATACCCTTAATGTCTGCTAGAATGTTTTGTGTTCCTTGTGGCAGCTTGTGCTGTTCAATGGCTTTTTAGTGGTAAGTCTACATTTAGAAGGTAAATGGAGAACTAAGAACACAATGTGATGTGCAAGAAACAAATTTTAAGAGTATTAGGCTGAGCACTGCTAACCACATCCCAGGGTCATGCTATCTCACAGCTAGGTGACCTTTTGACTTGGGTGTTTCCTGTTGGAGAAAGTCTAGAATCATTCAAACTGGTGGAGACTGTTCAAGGATCAATCAAACCTGAAGCCGTTTGTTTGAGGTGCTGGGAGCTGAAATCATGACTTTATTAATAAAACATCTGTGGTTGTCTGTTTACATTTTGGAGCACTTCCTATTTGCTTTTTTATTTGCTGATGTCTAGTGGGTTTGTCTAATTGCCTGCTGACACCATGGTTACAGGCACTTCTCCCATTAAAAACACAAGCAAATGCTTTTTAAAAATAATCTTAGTAACAAAATATTTTATTTAATTCCCACTTCTACATCTTCTTCTTTCTTTCTTCTTTTGGGCCTCCTTATCTCGAGAGACAATGGATACGCGCCTGGAGGTGGTCAGTGGTTTGTGAAGCAGCGCCTGGAGTGGCTATAAAGGCCAATTCTGGAGTGACAGGCTCTTCCACAGGTGCTGCAGAGAAATTTGTTTGTCGGGGCTGTTGCACAGTTGGCTCTCCCCTTGCGCCTCTGTCTTTTTTCCTGCCAACTACTAAGTCTCTTCGACTCGCCACAATTTAGCCCTGTCTTTATGGCTGCCCGCCAGCTCTGGCGAATGCTGGCAACTGACTCCCACGACTTGTGATCAATGTCACACGATTTCATGTCGCGTTTGCAGACGTCTTTATAGCGGAGACATGGACGGCCGGTGGGTCTGATACCAGTGGCGAGCTCGCTGTACAATGTGTCTTTGGGGATCCTGCCATCTTCCATGCGGCTCACATGGCCAAGCCATCTCAAGCGCCGCTGACTCAGTAGTGTGTATAAGCTGGGGGTGTTGGCCGCTTCAAGGACTTCTGTGTTGGAGATACGGTCCTCCCACCTGATGCCAAGTATTCTCCGAAGGCAGCGAAGATGGAATGAATTGAGACGTCGCTCTTGGCTGGCATACGTTGTCCAGGCCTCGCTGCCATAGAGCAAGGTACTGAGGACACAGGCCTGATACACTCGGACTTTTGTGTTCCGTGTCAGTGCGCCATTTTCCCACACTCTCTTGGCCAGTCTGGACATAGCAGTGGAAGCCTTACCCATGCGCTTGTTGATTTCTGCATCTAGAGACAGGTTACTGGTGATAGTTGAGCCTAGGTAGGTGAACTCTTGAACCACTTCCAGAGCGTGGTCGCCAATATTGATGGATGGAGCATTTCTGACGTCCTGCCCCATGATGTTCGTTTTCTTGAGGCTGATGGTTAGGCCAAATTCATTGCAGGCAGCCGCAAACCTGTCGATGAGACTCTGCAGGCACTCTTCAGTGTGAGATGTTAAAGCAGCATCGTCAGCAAAGAGGAGTTCTCTGATGAAGACTTTCCGTACTTTGGACTTCGCTCTTAGACGGGCAAGGTTGAACAACCTGCCCCCTGATCTTGTGTGGAGGAAAATTCCTTCTTCAGAGGATTTGAACGCATGTGAAAGCAGCAGGGAGAAGAAAATCCCAAAAAGTGTGGGTGCGAGAACACAGCCCTGTTTCACACCACTCAGGATAGGAAAGGGCTCTGATGAGGAGTCACCATGTTGAATTGTGCCTTTCATATTATCATGGAATGAGGTGATGATACTTAGTAGCTTTGGTGGACGTCCGATCTTTTCTAGTAGTCTGAAGAGACCACGTCTGCTGACGAGGTCAAAGGCTTTGGTGAGATCAATGAAAGCAATGTAGAGGGGCATCTGTTGTTCACGGCATTTCTCCTGTATCTGACGAAGGGAGAACAGCATGTCAATGGTCGATCTCTCTGCACGAAAGCGACACTGTGCCTCAGGGTAGACGCGCTCGGCCAGCTTCTGGAGCCTGTTCAGAGCGACTCGAGCAAAGACTTTCCCCACTATGCTGAGCATAGGTATCCATTATCATAAGTATGATAATGGATGTGAAAGATCAAAATGGGGTTTAAGAAGAAAATAGTTGCAGTGACTTCTGCTTTTCCCTCAGTTTTTTATTTTTGAAGGAATGATGCAGAAATTAGAACATTGATTATATTGCTAGAATTTCACTATCAGACTATTTTTCTAAATGAGGCTAGTCAGGAGTACTAGAATTGAAGCAGGAATCTCAACTAAACGGAATCTGTCTGGGTCAGATTTTTACTAGCTTTTAATTTTACCCAACAAAGGATTTCTCCATTCCTCTCCCTGCTCACTGTCTGAGGCTGAACCACACCGTGCACAACCTTAGTTCCGTGCTTGACCCTGAGTTGAGCACCCATCTGCTCCATCACCAAAACCACCCACTTGCACCTCCGTAATATTGCCTAACTCCACTCCTGCCTCACTCATCTGCTGCTGAAACCCTTATCCATGCCTTTGTTACTCCTCGATTTGACTATTGAAACATTCCCTTGGTCGGGCTCCCATCTTCCACTCTCCATAAACTTAAACTCATAAAATTCTGCTGCCTGTGGCCGAACTGTCACCAAGTCCCATTCAACCATCACCCCTGTGCTTGCTGACCTACGTTGGTTTCCAGTTAAGCAATGCCTCGATTTTTAAAATTTTCATGCTTGTTTTCAAATCCCTGCATGGCCTTGCCCCTCCTGGAAACTCTTTTTTTTTAACCACACATTGTAGTAGAAATCTGGAACCTCCTCTTCCCCAAAAGGGTGTGGATGCCGTAACAATTGAAGTCTTCAGGACTGATTTGGATAGATTTTTGTCAGGTTAGTTATCAAGGGATAATGGATTTGAGGTACAGATCAACCATTTATCCAATTGAATGCAGGCTTGAAAGGCTAAATGACCTACTCCTGTTTCTAATGTTCTTATGAGGAAAGACTGGAAACTAGAACTATTCCATTTATAGGACTTACCTGTTCTTTCCTCAAAGCTGTGCAGATTTTTCCTTTTCAAGTATATATCAAATGCCATTTTGAAAGTTCCTATTGAATTCTTCTACTCTTTCAGGCAACACGTTTTTCAATCGCTGTGTAAAACAATTGATTCCTTCTCATTGCCGTTCTGGTTCTTTTGCCAGTTACCTTAAATCTCTCCTCTGGTTATTAACCCTCTGGCTAGTGGAAACCAGTTCTCTTTATTTACTCAAACCCAACATAATTTTCAACACTTTTCATTAAAACTTCCCTTAACCTCCTCTGTTCTAAGGGATAGCAATATCCGTTTCCCGAGTCTCTCCATATAACTGAAGTCCCTGATCCACCGTTCCCTCTAAGCTGCTTGGCTGCACAGTAATCACAAGAACAAACAGGCCGTGCACAGTGCCTTGGTCCCTTTTAAGATTTGCGCATGCGCGGTTGTTTGGCAATCTTAAAGGGACCACGCAGTGCAACAAACGGGCCATGCGCAACAAGGGGAAATTAGAGGAAACATTGCTCTCATCCCTGATATATAACACGAGTAAGTCTCTTCAGCACTCTTTCCAAGGTCTTGGCATCCTTCCTAAAATGTGGTGCCCAGAATTGGACACTATTCCAGTTGAGGCCTAACCAGTGATTTTTTTTCTTCTTTGGCCTCCTTGTCTCGAGAGACAACGGGTAAGCGCCTGGAGGTGGTCAGTGGTTTGTGAAGCAGTGCCTGGAGTGGCTATAAAGGCCAATTCTAGAGTGGAAGACTCTTCCACAAGTGCTGCAGATAAAATTGGTTGTCGGGGCTGTTACACAGTTGGTTCTCCCCTTGCGCTTCTGTCTTTTTTCCTGACAACTGCTAAGTCTCTTTGACTCGCCACACTTTAGCCCCGCCTTTATGGCTGCCCGCCAGCTCTGGCGATCGCTGGCAACTGACTCCCACGACTTGTGATCAGTGTCACAGGACTTCATGTCGCGTTTGCAGACGTCCTTAAAGCGGAGACATGGACGGCCGGTGGGTCTGATACCAGTGATGAGCTCGCTGTACAATGTGTCCTTGGGGATCCTGCCATCTTCCATGAGGCTCACATGGCCAAGCCATCTCAAACGCCGCTGGCTCAGTAGGGTGTATATGCTGGGGATGTTGGCCGCCTCGAGGACTTCAGTGTTGGAGATATGGTCCTGCCACCTGATAACAAGGATTCTCCGGAGGCAGCAAAGATGGAATGAATTGAGACATCGCTCTTGGCTGACATACGTTGTCCGGGCCTCGCTGCCGTAGAGCAAGGTACTGAGGGCACAGGTTTGATACACTCGGACTTTTGTGTTCTGTGTCAGTGCGCCATTTTCCCATGCTGTCTTGGCCAGTCTGGACATAGCAGTGGAAGTCTTTCCCATGCGCTTGTTGATTTCTGCATCGAGAGACAGGTTACTGGTGATAGTTGAGCTTAGGTAGGTGAACTCTTGAACCACTTCCAGAGCGTGGTCGCCGATATTGATGGATGGAGCATTTCTGACGTCCTGTCCCATGATGTTCGTTTTCTTGAGGCTGATGGTTAGGCCAAATTCGTTGCAGGCAGCCGCAATCCTGTCGATGAGTCTCTGCAGACACTCTTCAGTGTGAGATGTTAATGCAGCATCGTCAGCAAAGAGGAGTTCCCTGATGAGGACTTTCCGTACTTTTGTCTTCGCTCTTAGACAGGCAAGGTTGAACAACCTGCCACCAGATCTTGTGTGGAGGAGTGATTTATAAATGTTTAAACATATCTTTCTTGCTTTTGTGCTCTGTCTCTATTTATAAAGCCAAGAATCCTGTATGTTTTTTGAACAGTTTTATCAACTTATACTGCCACCTTCAAAGACTTGTATATGTGAATTTACAAAGGGAAACTTCAGTCACTTTCCCCAACCTTCATGCTGGAGATCTATCTTTTCCCACTGATTTTAGTTCTGTTTCCTGTAGTGTAAGTACATTTGGCATTTGACCTGCCCACATGCATAAACACTTGGCTTTTCTAAGTTAAACATTATTTACTAAACATGGGGCCCATTCTTGAAACCCTCCGAGATCTATGTGCTCCTCCAATTCTGGCCTCTCAGGCATCTCCGTTTTTAATTGCTTCCCCCATTGCAGCCAAGCCTTCAGTTGCCTAGGACCTAAGCTATGAAATTCCCTCCCTAAACCTCTCTACCTCTCTCTCCTCCTTTTAAAACGCTCCTTAAAACCTACCTCTGACCAAGCTTTTGGTCATCTGTCCTAATGTCTCCTTATGTGTTTCGGTGTTAAATTTTGTTATTTTTCTTTTCATTGGAGAAGAGAAGATTATGTGGAGATTTGATAGAGGTGAACAAAATCACAAGGGGCCTGGACAGAATAGGTAGGGAGAAACTGTTCCTGTTGATGGAAGGATCGCGAACCAGAGGATATCGATTTAGGGTGATTGGCAAAAGAAGCAACGGCGACGTGAAAGAGTTTTTTTCACAGGCAGTGGTTTGGATCTGGAATGCACTGCCTGAGAGTGTGATGGAGGCAAATTCAATCGAGGCCTTCAAAAGAAATGGGATAATTATCTGAAGAGAAAAAAATTGCAGGGCTGCGGGGAAAAGGCTGGGGATAGGGATTAGGTGGGTTGCTGTTGCAGAAAGCTGGGATGGGCATGATGGGCCGAATGTCCTCCTTCTGTGATGTAACCATTATATGATTCTATAGCACTGCTATGAAGTGCCTGAGGATATTTACTGTTTTAAAGGCACCATACAAATGCAAGTTGTTTTTCCAACACATCAAAATCTGCTTATAGTAGCGAGCATCTTGTGCAGTTTTAACACATGTTCGTACGTTGGTATCATCTGTTAACATATGGATCATTTCCCCCAACACCTACACCTAAATCATTCATGAAAATAGTAGATACCAAGGATCCAAACATTGACCGTTGTGGGACGCCGCTGGTGATTGTTCTCCAAGTAGATCCAAATCCATGAATGCAACTTTGTAAACATCTTCAGGGGAAACGAGTGCTGCAAGGGATAGAATCATAAATGTGTTGCTATGGGGAAAAACAAAGAGTGATCAGTTTTTCTTTGCACACTGTAGGATTATAACCTTGCTTGCTAAATTCCAGATGAATCACAAGCTGTAAATGTCATCATGACCTGGTAGATAGGCAGTGTCAATTCTTGCATTATCATAAGCCCCCCAAACCTGTGGCACTAGTTTGTTTTTCCCCAGCTAAGTCTCTCTCTGATTTTGAGACAAAATCTCCAAGCTCTCTGCAGGAATAGGTTGATTAGTTAGAATTCAGTAGCAATCAATCTGTTAACTATCTGACCTGCGTTTCTTTTTATGGTTTCCCAGTATTTGGATGGTGATCCATCTTTAGGTCTTATGGCAACACTAGTGAATATGTTTCTTCGGCAGTGATTGAGAGTAAACAAGAAAACGTTAGCGTACAAAGGATCTTAAGGCACTGTTGGGAACTTACATTCAGAACATTGTGTGTGCCCTAGCTGGGCTGTCGTTTGTGGAGAAACCTGTGGCACTGATCCATCCAGTACATTCATTGCATCAAAACAAACTTAAGTACTTGCATAATTGGATCAGCTTCCCTGCACCAACATCAGCCAAAAGCTTTAAACAGTGCGCAATGCAATAGTTCATCTACAATCACTGACATTCATAATCATTGCCTGTTCCATAAACATGATAAAATGAACATACATTTATGTAGTGCCTATCCTATTCAAAGACATTCCAAAAAATGCTCGACAGCCAATTAATTACTTGTTGAAATACAGTCACTATTAGGTTGTCAAATACGGCAGTCAATTTGAACAAAGCAAGGTCCCATGAACAGTAAATGCGATAATTGACCATTTAATCTGTTTTGGTGGTTAGAAGATGACTATTGGCCAGGGCGCAAAGAGAGCTGCATGTTTAATTTTGAATAGTGCCATGGGCGCTCTTGCACCCATCTAAGCAACGAGATGAGGCCTCTGTTTGTTTAATCTACGTCTGAAGGATGGCACTTCTGACAATGCAGCACTTTGTCAGCACTGCACTAGAATGTCGGCCTCAACTATGTGCTCGAATCTTAAAAGTTGAGTATGAACCCACAATCTTTGATTCAGAGATGAGTACGCTGCCACTTGAACCACGCTGATACCCGGACTTGCAAAATGTTCTTCTAGTTCATAAAGCTGTAAGGCAGCATTGTTTTATGCCCTCCTGCTGACCGCTCAGTGGTATCACCCAGTGCTGAGCAAATGTCAGTAGTGAATGGCACCAAATAAACTACAGTATTACCTGATTTCCAAGTAGTTAACTTAACAGTTTGCACTTTCAACGCTTTGACCTTGAGCTTATAGCAGAAGTTTCTCCTGTGATTCTATACTGTTTGTGTGCAGAGCAATATGTGTAGATTGACAGTTAACCATTAATTATGACACAGTAGAGATTATGTTGGATGCCCACCACATTTGCATTTCTCTTTGAAGAACTGTAAATGCCATGGTGTCAAACCTTCTCATTCAGACTTGGCAAAGAAATGAAGATGGAATATTCACCAAGAGGTTCTTTAGAATGTATGTCTTGTCTAGTAGACTGCAAGGCTTTTGGATGAAGCATTCTTTTGTAGCCTTCCTGATGCAATATCATACATGGGTGATATTTCAATGCTGACCCATGAAGTCCCAATCTACACAGAACAAAACTGCAGGACAGAAATGTTATTTTAATTTGGGACATAATTGATTTGTGCCAATGAAAGTCTTTCATAAAACAGGCATTGATGTTGAGATGTGCCCCGCTATCATTTCAGACATCTCCTTGATAATTTGGCCATTACAAATAATGTATTTGTTAATTCTCTTGATCATACGTAATATGTTAAATAAACTTGGCCTCACTTCCAAGTAATAGTTGACTTAAAGTAAGGGCAACAGCATCAATAATGAAAGCCATCTGACTGCCACGTGAGTGAATCTAGCAAGTTTTATGTATTGGCCATTCCCTGTCACAGAAATATATTTATGGGCAGGTTGGGGTGGAGCAGCTGCATGTTGTCGGCCAGGATAGTCAGAGATGCCGAATTTAATGGCAGGGCCTCAATAGCTTTTTGTTTAACCCCCTTTCCTGCCTGGCAGCCAACCAGATTGAGAGGCTGACCATCTACCAGATGAAATCCAGCAATTGGAGTTGATGGGCTGAATGGTCTCCTGTGCTGTAACTGTTCTATGATCCTATGAAGATTGGGGCATGGTGAGGTGCGTGGAACACAGAAGCAAGGAGGGGAGGGAGAGAGTGTGGGCATTGATAGATGACAGCAGAAGATATATTTGAGGGGCCAGGGAAAGCACTCTTGCTCCTGCTGACCTACTTGGTGCTCTGAAAAGCACCTATCTGCTGGATCTGGCAGCTCCTGCCTCCTTTCAGCTGCTGCATTTCCCGAGCCCGGGAAATCTGGTCCGCAGCTGTTAAATTCGAATGGCTCCCAAAATCTGAGGATTTATTATAATCACAGACCTGTCTCCAGAGTGGGTTGCCTGGGCACTCCCAAACCTGGCACAGAGAAACCAGAAGTAGCACATGTTCCTGGTGGACTGGGACCAGGTTTCAGATGTTTACAGACTTTTAACATCTCCACCTGTCTTCACCCCCCCCCTCACCAACCCTATCCCACTCATTGTGGGGGTGTGAAAATCCTCTCCTCCCAGAGTTACAGCTAGCTGAATCTGATTTATCTAGAATGTTAAATGGAGGTTACATACTGAAATCCCACAAGTAACTTTAGGGGCAGTAACAGCTGACTGCCCTCACTCATGATGAACATAAGGTACCAGGAGTAGGCTTTTCAATCCTGTAAACCTGTTCTGCCATTCAGTTAAATCATGACTGATCTATACTTCAACTCTATTTCCAATATTGTTAGACCAGGGAATCAATCTCTGCATCTGTATCCAATATGTGGTTGCCTCAGAACTCTTGAAACCAGCATAGACTCCTATAGTATGTTCAGCTTGCATTTCCATTCAAAGAATGAAAAATTATCTGCAAAAATATTTTAATAGTTGCTTTAGCTTCTGTGGGGCATAATTCTAAGATAAAGGCACTGCAGGTTGTTTGGATGCAGAATAACCAATTTAGGTTGATTATGACTGAAAATAGGCTCTTGCATAGTTTAGAAATTGGCATAAGCCTAGTGAATTCCACGAGTAAAGGGTGTTTTAATAACCCCAAGACTCATTTTTTCAGCCAAGCTTTTATTTATATCTCCTAATTGTTCCATTGCTGTCTCAGAGTCTGTTTTCTTTACTCCTATTTGTGAAGTGCCTTAGGCCTTTTCTTTTATGTTACAGATGCTGTATACATTCAAGTTCTTAAATTCTACCTTTGTTCAGAGTTGTGTTGAGCATTTTTTCTCATACCAGTGTATTAAAGTACAATGCTTTAAAAAATTTACTGCTATTATCAACCTCCATCAGATAGAACTTGCATTTACATAGAGCCTTGTCACCATTTCAGGATGCCCAAAGTGCCTTACAACCAGTGGATAGTTTGACTGTTGTGTTGTCCAGACTGACTCCGATAAGGCAAGGCCCACAAACAAGAAATGAATGAATGGATTAAATAATCGTGTCAGTGTCGAGTCTAAATGACACCATTGAATCCACAGCCTTCTGACTCAGCTGAGAGTGCAACCAGTTGAGTTAAGCTGACACTTAATATGTAAAAGCAAAAAACTGCAGATGCTGCAAATCTGAAATAAAACCACCTTCCATACCAGTGCTTCCGATATGTATTGCTTTTTTCTCAGCCTCCCCAGTGGTTGATCAGGCTCTTGACTCTGTCTGTTCCATTTTCCACACTTGTGCTCTCACCCCTTCTGCCTCTCAGAACCATGGTAGGGTTCCCCTTGTCCACTCCACCAGCCTCCACATTCAATGGATCATCCTCGGCTATCTCCAGCATGGTGCCACTGCTAAACAGGACTTAGCCCTCCCCTCTCCTTTCAGTATTCTGAAGAGACCATTCCCTCTGCCATCCCCTGGTGTCCACTCAATCTCCCCCAACACTCCCTCTCTACACCCCCCCCCCCCCCCCCCCCCCCACAAATGCCAGCGCAAGACCTGCCCATATACCCGAAGTTCTGGTCACCTGCCATTTTCATTCTTTACCTCACTCCCATTCTGATCTCTCTCTGTTCTTGGCCTGATACACAGTTCCAATGAAGCTCGATGTAAGCTCAAGGAACAGCACCTCATCTTTTGATTAGGCACTTTACATAGGATATATGGCACAGAAACAGGCCATTCGGCCTAATCAGTCCATGTGTTTGTGCTCAACTCAAGCCTCCTGCTATCTTTCCTCATTTAGATTCATCATTGTAGCCCCTTCTCCCTCATATGCTTGTCTAGCTTCCTCTTAAATGCATCTATACTATTCACTTCAGCCATTCTCTGTGGTAGTGAGTTACATATTCTCACCACTCTTTAAGTAAAGAAGTTTCTTTTGAATTCCTTCATTTCTTAAAATTGAGGTTTAACAATTCCAGATTGTGAACTCTGGCTCCATTTTTTTGAATGGCAGCTGTTGATGATTCTGCTATATCCATTGACACCTCCTCTAGACTTATCTTTTTCTTTACCTGTCCCATTACCATCCCCTTACACCATAATCCCTTTTGTTCTGTAATTGCCTGCTTTCCACCCTATCAAAGATCTTCCCTTTTGTTCTCTCCCCCAACCCTTTCCCTGCCACTGTACTTGCTTAAAACCTGTTACATGTTTAACCTATTCCAGTCCTGACAAAAGTTCATCGACCAGAAATGTTAACTGTTTTACTCTCCACAGATGCTGCCAGACATTTTTCCAACATTTACTGTTTTTATTACTTAAAAGGTTTCATTGTTCCATATCTTAAGTCACTAATGGATCTTGGCACTGGCACCCACATTACCCTGTTGTATTTTAGGCAAGGTTATTAAGTATTTGCTGTAGCACGCAAATTGTTTTAGTGTGAGACATGACTGGTTTACAAGAGACTTTCCTGAAGAGCCAAGTATACTTTCAGTCGCTATTATTCTAGCAACTGGCCATTTTCATTTAGAGATACTGAAACAGGCCCTTCGGCCCACCGAGTCTGTGACGACCATCAACCACCCACTTATACTAATCCTACATTAATCCCATATTCCCTACCACCTGCCTACACTAGGGACAATTTACAATGGCCAATTTACCTATCAACCTGCAAGTCTTTGGCTGTGTGAGGAAACCAGAGCACCCGGCGGAAACCCACGTGGTCACAGGGAGAACTTGCAAACTCCACACAGGCAGTACCCAGAATTGAACCCGGGTCGCTGGAGCTGTGAGGCTGCGGTGCTGACCACTGCACCACTGTGTGCCCCATTGTTTCAAAACTTCTTGGGGGCTAATTTAAATTTCTTAATATTCTCCTCTAATAGAAGCAGGAGCAATTCATGTTAGAATACTATATCTTTTGTGTAGCAATAACAGTAAAATAATTTTCCATAATTGAGTTGCTCTCATATTCTGATCCTTTTTGAAATGAGAATACTTGAGTCCCTTGTCGGGACTTGTTTGCAGATGCGATGCTCAAGGTTGTGGTTAAACTTCATCTGTTGGCTTGCATCCCAATTAGGACTGGATTCTACTACATATCTGATGATGGCACTGAAACATAGTGCTTCTTCCCTTATTTTTGCTACTAAAAGCAGTGAGTAGTTTGTGTATCTAAGAATTGGGCAAGCGTAGAGGGTTTGGAGTATTTCAATATATTTTCTCTTCTAAGAATTTGATGGAGAAAGGCACTTGACCCTCCTGGGTCCTTTTGATATTGGGTGATATGGGAGTCATTCCACCCAAAATTATGGACTTGTAACCTCAATAAGTTTGTACTTAATTCTAGCCAAATTTCAACTTACACATAAAAACAGGAAATGCTGAAACAATGAGAGGACAGAAGGACAGCTGTGACAAGGGAGAAGACAGAACTGAAGCTGATTTTGTTCTGCTCTCTGAGGGGACCTGCTGTGTATTTCAGATTCCTAACATTCTAAAGTTTTAATCAAAGTGTGGATTCATTTGAAAAAGCATGCTTTGGATTTTATATCTGTGTTTTATTGACCTAAATCCATGAGGATTAAAGTTAGAACCATATAGAGAATGTCAAAGCACTTGGAGTTAGTAAACATTAATAAATCTGTGCTGTTTAAGCATTAAAATAGAACAGCTGCACTTCGTGGTAGAACAGCCCAACCATTTTGAAAAATCAGTCAACTTTACTTTGTGTTTACTCCATTATTCACTTTCTGAGCACTTTTGTTATGAGGTGCTTGCATTTATACTTTGTTCTTGAAAGTGCTGTGATATATTTGAGGGAATGCTGTATAACTTGGACTTCATTTTTTTCCTTTGAGAACCAGCAGTGGCGCTTGCTATTAATTGCTCTCGTTGAATTTTTTTACTGTGTTTTTTGATTGCTCTTTCATTGGAAGTGTGAATGGATCTGAGTACTGTCATCTAAATCTATCCAGTCTGGTTTCTTTTCTCCAAATTCAAGTTTTGTTTTTAAATTAAATTCCATAAAATGTGTGGGGAGGGTGGTGGTGGAGGAGATGGGAGGCAGGGAGAGAAGACAGAAGAGAACCTATCTGTTCTTTTGTCTGAATTCATGCTACTATGTGAATAAATGTTGCTTTCTAAACCCCAGTCTAAATCATCACTGTCCATGATATCCTCAGGCAATGCTTGTCAGTGTGCCCAGAACAGTGACCCAGTAAACATCCCGTATTCTTCTCTGGCATCTGTCAACCTGATGTGATAGCTGAATCTGCATTATAATAATTAACGTGCCATGGGATTAATGGTAGAACACTGGGCATTCCTGTCCTTGTGGGTTTTGCGCTGTGTAGGCTGGCATGCGTGATGAACTATACTAATATGTAATCGGAATTGGTCTAGCTGTGTTTTAGATAATTCACATATACCAAGACCTGACCCATTTATCCTGCAGTGTGCATACTTTTTAAAAAATGAAACTGAGAACGAATGGGCAGAATGCTAACTAATCTATTGTTGGAGGGTCAAAAAAATTTTGACCAAAGGCATCTAAATCACTGAGGTCTAGTTCACACTGTTGATGATTCGGAACAGCGAGTTGAGCTCATTTATAAAAGGGTATTTTTGTGAGGTTCTGCCTTGGTACGTGGGAGTGTGGGTTGCAGATAGTGCAGTTGGGCTGATTCTGCCACCTTGCACTCCCATCTGACCAGGTTACACATGGGTAATCTCTTGTATGCCATGGCTCAGCTGGTAGCAATCTTGCCTTTGAGTCAGTAGGTTCTGAGTTCAAGTACCACTCCAGTACTTGAGCACAAAAATCCAGGCTGACACTCGAGTGCAGTACTGAGAGGGTGCTGCACTGTCCGAGGTGCTGTCTTTCGGATTAGACGTTAAACTGAGACCCCGTCTGCCCTTTCAGGCAGAGACGTCAATTGGAAAGGGAACAGATTCTTTGTTACCCGGTTGATTCACCTTGACTGTTTGTTTGTGAAACAGCCTTTTTCCCCCATATCCAATATTTTTATAACTAAGAAATAAAAATCTTCACAAAGAAAATGAAAAGTAATGCTTTTTTTTACTGCTCTCCACCCCGCCCCCACCCCCCTCACCTTTAACTTTTCTCCTGGGTTGCTCACAACAGTATCCTGGAGATGAATCTTTAATTCTTGGAGACTTCAAGGCAATCCTGGAGGGTTGGGAAACTAAGGTGGTCACTGACTGAGCTTAAGAATACCGGCATCAAGTGAGCGGAAAACCGGACAAATGGCCACCCTAGTTCTGCAGCTCATTACCATGGAGAGTGTTGCCGCTCGGGAACCCGTTACTATGTAAATTGGGTGTGGGCCTGGGATGGGGACGGCAGTCGGTGAGGCAAACTCAGTAACATAGTCTGGGGCCAAGTTTCTGTGGACCTGGGCAGTGAGTTTGATGAGCCAGGCCGGCTGGGAAATGACGAGCACAGGCCCCTGCCATGCTTCATTGCTGCAGGGCATCAGTGTGAGACACAGGGACGATCCTGTTCAGGGCAGTAACTGTTTGCGTTGTTAGTGACCTCGACTTAAAAATACTGGACATAAAGGCATCTGGAATTAAAGCAAAATACTGCAGTTGCTGGAAATCTGAAATAAAAACAAGAAATGCTAGAACTACTGAGCAGGTCTGGTAGCATCTGTGGAGAGAGAAGCAGAGCTAACGTTTCAGGTCAGTGACCCTTCATCAGAACTGGCAAATGTTAGAAATGTAATAGATTTTAAGCAAATAAAGCGGGGGTGGGGCAAGAGATAACAAAAGGCAAGGTATTGCTAGGACAGAGGGTCACAGAGAGTAATTGACCAGAAGGTCTTGGAGCAAAGGCAAATACTATGTTAATGGTGTGCTGAAAGACAAAGCGTTCGTGCAGAGAGGGCGTTAATTGACAGAAAAATGAACAGCCCTGGCCCAAAGCGCAAACATGAAAAAAACGGTGGGGAGGCACATGGTAAAGAAATGAATGATGAAACAAACTAAAATAAAATAAACAAATAAAAAAGGAACCGGAAACTCAGAGTAATGCTTTCGGACTGAGCGGAGGTGTTCAGCAATGCGGTCATCCAATCTGTGTTTGGTCTCCCCAATGTAGAGGAGACCACACTGTGAGCAGCGCATACAGTATACTAAATTGAAAGAAGTACAAGTAAATCGCTGCTTCACCTGAAAGGAGTGTTTGGGACCTTGGATAGTGAGGAGAGAGGAGCTAAAAGAGCAGGTATTACACCTCCTGCGATTGCAGGGGAAAGTGTCATGGGAAAGGGATGAGGTGGTGGGGGTAATGGAGGAGTGGACGAGGGTGTCGCGGAGGGAACGATCCCTTCGGAATGTTGACAGGGAGTGGAAGATATGTTTGTTAATGGCATCATGCTGGAGGTGGTGGAAATGGTGGAGGATGATCCTTTGGATCTGGAGGCTGGTGGGGTGGAAAGTGAGGACAAGGGGAACCCTGTCGCAGTTCTGGGAGGGAGGGGACGGGGTAAGGGTAGAGCTGCGGGAAATGGGTTGGACACGGTTGAGGGCCCTGTCACCCACAGTGGGGGTGAATCCTCGGTTGAGGAAAAAGAAAGACGTATCAGAAGCGCTGTCGTGGAAGGTTGCAACATCAAAGCAGATGCGTCGGAGACAGAGAAACTGGGAGAATGGAATGGAGTCCTTGCAAACCCCCTCAAGTTTTCTGTCATAAGTTTGAGTTCAGTGGTATGACTGACAGTCTATCTTACAATAACTTGACTCTCATCATCTGTCAAGTGGCTGCGAGTGGAGACTTGCCGACTGTAGGAGAGGATGACCGTGATGGAGGAGTGCCTCCGTATAGTGGCAACATCTGCATTCCTCTTCACTGATTCGCAGTCAAGTACAGGTGAGTCAGCTGCTGCCCAAACAGGATGTGGCAGGGGTTGACCATCGCTAGAATGCAGTCCTTTGTTTTCAGTTTAACGCTGTACAAGTGCCTATCTTCACTTGAGCTGCCTGGTTAGGCCTGTTTGGAAATGCACTGCAATTTTATTTAAACCCGTCACTGTCTGCACATTTCATCATTGGTGCACCAGCAGAAATTCAGTATCACCTTTCATGTTGCAATCATGTCTTTTTGCAAGTTTTTGTGGATGTTCGAACTTATTTTTTCAGTGAGTTTTCCAACTTTAGTATTAATCATTGCCATTGTGTTCTCGCCTCATCAGTTGATTTTCTTTTTAAAGAAGAAAGCAGAAAAATGACTCTGGTTAATAACCAGAATTCCAGTTTCATCGATCTGAAACGTTAACTCTGTTTCTCACTTCAC